>NW_025225611.1:0-15556 GCF_018294505.1 Triticum aestivum | reverse complement strand
CACCTCCGGTGAAAAAGACAAATTCTCGCCGATTCAGTAGGAAGCGGGTCAAATTTCAACTGTACCTGCCTTGTAGTTTGCTCTTTATTTTTTTCAAAAAATCATTTCTAGATACATAAGTATCTATTTAATCAGAGAAACATCAAAAAATTTCCAAGATTCAACGACTAGCTAGGAACGGTCAAACCCGCCGTTTTGACCGCATTTTGAAACGGGCATAAAAAATTCAAAAAAAATCGAAAAATTGGGAAAGCTTCGCGTTGTGTCATTATATGTGACCAAGTTCCCAGGAAAAATAACAAACTTGTAATACGGCAATTATTTTAAAAAAGTGTTCTCAGAAATGAGCTATCATCTCTGAAGATTCATGGCTTTCAAGCCAAATGATCAATCTTATGGCCACATTCATGGCATAGTTTGTTCAAATGATCTCATATTGTGCACAAGGGTGCATATTGGAATGGCAAACAATGTTGCCTAAGGAAGTTTTCATTATCTTTGGACAGAAAAACCATTTTTCATTTTCCGAGTGCCCGAAAGGAGGTTTTTTTGTGAAGGAACTACCAAATAATTGTTGCAAAATTGGACCAAATCAATTTTCTAAAATACTAGGACATATTCAATGCACAATTGACAAAATGGTTGGGTGTAAAAAGTTTTGATCCACCTCTCGTGAAAAAGACAAATTTCCGCCGATTCAGTTGTAAGCGTGTCAAATTTGAACTGCAGCTGCCTCATAGTTTGCTATTTATTTTTTCCAAAAATCATTTCTAGTTACGTAAGGACCTATTTAATCATAAATACATGGTTTGGTGGCGATATGTCGAGGTTTGGGCGGTGGCCGAGGGCCCCAACTCTAGAGCGCGTAAACTCGCATGCCCGTCGCGTGGTCACTGCGTGACCGTAATGTTGCCATGTGTTCTGGGCGGCTTAGGCATGTCTAGTAGGTTGGGCACTCCCCAGGTTGGTGCTAGGAAGAAAATTACAACATAAGATTCTCACGAGAAGACCGATCGATGCTCAAACATGAATTAGCAGCCAAGTGTTTGATTAGCGGTACGGGAAATGCACATGGACAATGGGCGCGAGTTTTGGCTGAGGATGATCATCTACTAAGGAGAATGTCTTCACAAATTTTTAGCTCAAAAGGAGGATCCTAGGTGGTACTTGGTTTGCAAAGTACCACGCTGGACAAAAATATGAATATTGAAGCTGGACTCAAAATAATTAATGGATTGAGCTGAAATTTTGTGGAGGATGGTTATTTGGGCATAGGAAAGCATTGTAGAAAATTGATAACATTTGGACATGCCAAAGTAGTACTTCCTTCACAATGCTCTTCTATGGACAGAAACTTGGGAAAACTAGTGAGAGAGATTGGATGAATGAAATGAGCTCAAAATTGGTGTAGGTAAGTTACTTAGGTATGGTCATGCGTTGGTCAATTTTCAGATCATTTGGGTAAGCCTAGCTAGTACTTACTTCACAAAGCTTCTCTCGAGGTAGAAACTTTGGAAATTTTCCGAGAAAGATTTACTAGGAAAATTGAGCTGAATATTATCATGTGGCAATGATTTGGGTCTGGAAGAGTGCCCGAAAAGTTTGAGAGTAATAGGAGGCGTCTATATAACACTTGCCTTGCAACGTGCCAATTTGGCCATAAAATATAAATTGAACCTGGGCTCACATAGATGATTTGACTGAGCTGCAATTTGGAGGAGGGTGATAATTTGGGCATATGAAGAAATTGTATAAATTTCATGTCATTTAGAGATATAAAAAAGGTACTTCCTTCACAATGCTTCTAGGTGGACAAAAACTTTGGAAATTTGCCGAGGAAGATTTGCTAGGCAAATGGAACTGAATTTTTTCATGCGGTAATGATTTGGATAGGAAAGAGTGCCCAAAAATTCGTATGGCAATCAAGAATATATAAATAGCACTTCCTTCATAAAGTGTTGTTGTGAACATAATAGGAAAATGAATATTGTTGAATTAGTTTTGAACTAGGCAAGGAAGGATTTTTACATATTTGATGAAGATATGACCCAAAAAATTTATGAGATTTTTTTGGGAATTTTGGGAATGATAGAAATATAGGTTGCTTCACAACCTAGGGCAAAAACTGCCACATGGACATGACACATAGGCAAAACTGATGAGATGGCGCCTAGTCATCACAACCCACCACAATCTACAAGGCTATGACCATCTATATTGGTCATTAAAAACTAGAAATAAGGCAGCGGACTAGCACTGTTTGCTTTGTGACCATTTCGTGTAAGGAAATTACGACCTTTCTGACCAAAATGGTCGCAATGGTTTAGGGTTTGAAGCCCCCTGAACAGTTTTTGACCAATTGGTCTAAAATGGTCATAAATTTATGACCAATTCTTCGAGGGTCACTGACAGAAGGTCATAAGTTGACATATTTCTTGTAGTGCCAACCGGTACTAAAGGTTTTTTTTAATTTTGTTTTGAATTTTTTTTGAAAATTTTGGAATTTTTTTTGAATTTTTTTTCGGTTTTCAATTTTCTGAATTATTTGATGATTTAGTCTCTAATCACCCCTCTTAACTGCTCAATTGTGGATCACTCATTCCAAATCGTCTAACTTCCCGGCCGGTCACCCATCCTCTCACTCCCCCAGCCTGAGCACGCTTAACTTCGGAGTTCTATTCCCCTCACTTTCCAAGTTTGCACTTGTTGTTTTCCTGACACATGTAAGTTGTCAATCCTATTAACCCTCAGCAGTTTAGCTTAAGCATTAGGTCACACGTTTCACCATTTGAGTTTGAAACAATTATTCTAAAAAACAATAATTATTTAGTAACACTAATATTTCTTGAATAAGTGTGACCACAATTTGACCACAGTTTGACCATAGTTTGACCACAGTTTGACAATAGTTTGACCAGATTTGACCAAAATTCAAAAAATTGAAATAATTATTTAGTAACACTTATATTCTTGAATAATTATGTAGCAACATTAATACTTCTTGAATAAGTAGTTCGACCATAGTTTGACCAGATATAACCAAAATTAAAAAAAACTGAAATTTGAGCATATCTTTTTTTCCTTTTGGAATTTGAGGATTCTAAAAAATTGCAAACATGGCGTAGGCCGTCAAAATCGGATGCAGATTTTCGTGCTGAATGTTTTGATATAGTTATAGCCGTTTTACATTTTCCCTACACTTTTTGCAAAACATGTCCAAATTTAAGTTTTCGAATTTTCCTAACTAGTAGATGTAGTAACATAACTACATCTCGAAGGATTTTAATTTTTGAAGTTTTTATCATTTTATTTTGCTTTTTACAAAAGTGAAAAGGCGATCCAAGGGGGGGGGTAGAGTTTGAAAATTTCCCTATAGTCTCGGTTTGTTTCTCCAACCGGCACTATAGGTTAGACCCCTTTAGTATCGGTTCGTGCCACAAACCGGGACTAAAGGGGCTCATGGGGCCCCGGCCTGACGCCAGCCTGCCACCACCCCTTTAGTACCGCTTCGTGCCGTGAACCGGCACTAAAGGTTCACCACGAACCGGTACTATTAATTTCCGCTATGAACCGGTATTATTGGTCACATTAGTGCCGGTTCTGTTACAAACTGGCACTAATGTGCTTCACATTTGACCCTTTTTCTACTAGTGAGGGAGAATTCAACCTAAATTCATAATAAATTTCTATGAACTTCAGAGAAATTCACTATGAATTTAGGTCAAATTCCCTGTATAAGGGCATCTATTTTCACTTTGAGAAGAGCTCAACAAGGCAGAGAGGGACAGGCTTATAAACCGGTGTGAGCGCCCTTCGGTTGGCGAGGTGGGACTAAACTCTAACCGCCACGAGGACCAACCCTTTACTCCCGGTTTGTGTCACAAACCGGGACTAATGGTCATGGGCCAGGGGCAAGGCGCATTGGTCCCGGTTCGTGTGTGGAACCGGGACCAAAAGGTCCAGACGAACTGGGACCAATGGCCCACGTGGGTGCCCTCTTGAGTGTTCTTGGTGAGAACATAGTTGACAAGGAGTGAACCGGGATTAATGGTATTACGAGGGCCGAACCATAAGACATTAAAGCATTTCAAATGAACTCTGAAAAAGTTGAAAGTTGGCATGGTATCATAATTTCACCCACATAACATGTGCATGTACAAAACGAACAATGGTATCATACTCGTCTGTTACAAAGTTGGCATGGTATCATCATAATAGTTGCGGGAGAAAGTCTTCACTTTTTGTTCGCTTGTGTCATTTGCTTATTGCGCCGTAACCATGGATAATCTTCATCGTTTATCAGGATGCTTGGGTCAGCCTTGACATTGAAGGGAGGAATTTCATGAAACTTTTCATAATCTTCAGACATGTCTGTCTTGCCCTCCACTCCCACGATGTCCCTTTTTCCTGAAGGAACTATGTGGCGCTTTGGCTCATCGTATGATGTATTCGCTTCCTTATCTTTTCTTTTTCTCGGTTTGGTAGACATGTCCTTCATATAGATAACCTGTGCCACATCATTGGCTAGGACGAACGGTTCGTCAGTGTACCCAAGATTTTTCAGATCCACTGTTGTCATTCCGTACTGTGGGTCTACCTGTACCCCGCCTCCTGATAGATTGACCCATTTGCACTTAAACAAAGGGACCTTAAAATCATGTTCGTAGTCAAGTTCCCATATGTCCACTATGTAACCATAATATGTGTCCTTTCCCCTCTTGGTTGCTGCATCAAAGCGGACACCGCTGTTTTGGTTGGTGCTCCTTTGATCTTGGGCGATCGTGTAAAATGTATTCCCATTTATCTCGTATCCTTTGTAAGTCAATACAGTCAAAGATGGTCCCCTGGACAACAAGTACAGCTCATCACAAATAGTGTTGTCACCTCTGAGACGTGTTTGCAACCAACTGTTGAAAGTCCTGATGTGTTCACATGTAATCCAGTCATCGCACTTCTCCGGGTGTTTGGAGTGCAGACTGTTCTTGTGTTCATCGACATACAGGGTCACCAAGGTAGAGTTCTGTAGAACTGTGTAGTGTGCTTGAGACCAAGAATATCCGTCCCTGCATATTATTGAGTCCCCTCCAAGCGTGCCTTTTCCAGTCAGTCTCCCCTCATACCGTGATTTAGGGAGACCTATCTTCTTAAGGCCAGGAATGAAGTCAACACAAAACCCGATGACATCCTCTGTTTGATGGCCCATGGAGATGCTTCCTTCTGGCCTAGCGCGGTTACGGACATATTTCTTTAGGACTCCCATGAACCTCACAAAGGGGAACCTATTGTGTAGAAATACGGGCCCCAGAATGACAATCTCGTCGACTAGATGAACTAGGACATGTGTCATGATATTGAAGAAGGATGGTGGGAACACCTGCTCGAAACTGACAAGACACTGCGCCACATCACTCCTTAGCCTTGGTATCATTTCTGGATCGATCACCTTCTGAGAGACTGCATTGAGGAATGCACATAGCTTCACAATGGCTAATCGGACGTTTTCCGGTAGAAGCCCCCTCAATGCAACCGGAAGCAGTTGCGTCATAATCACGTGGCAGTCATGAGACATTAGGTTCTGGAACTTTTTCTCTGGAATATTTATTATTCCCTTTATATTCGACGAGAAGCCAGTCGGGACCTTCATACTGAGCAGGCATTCCAAGAAGATTTCTTTCTCTTCTTTCGTAAGAGTGTAGCTGGCAGGACCTTCATACTGCTTCGGAGGCATCCCGTCTTTTTCGTGCAAACGTTGCAGGTCCTCCCGTGCCTCAGTTGTATCTTTTGTCTTCCCATACACGCCCAAGAAGCCTAGCAGGTTCACGCAAAGGTTCTTCGTCACGTGCATCACGTCGATTGAAAAGCGGACCTATAGGTCTTTCCAATAGGGTAGGTCCCAAAATATAGATTTCTTCTTCCACATGGGTGCGTGTCCCTCAGCGTCATTCGGAATAGCTACTCCGCCGGGACTAAGGGAGTCCTGGATTAGGGGGTGTTCGGGTAGCCGGACTATACCTTCGCCGGACTCCTGGACTATGAAGATACAAGATTGAAGACTTCGTCCCGTGTCCGGATGGGACTTTCCTTGGCGTGGAAGGCAAGCTTGGCGATGCGGATATTCAAGATCTCCTACCCTTGTAACCGACTCTGTGTAACCCTAACCCTATCCAGTGTCTATATAAACCGAAGGGTTGTAGTCCATACACAATCAACTCCATACACAACAATCATACCATAGGCTAGCTTCTAGGCTTTAGCCTCCTTGATCTCATGGTAGATCTACTCTCGTACTACCCATATCATCAATATTAATCAAGCAGGAGTAGGGTATTACCTCCATCGAGAGGGCCCGAACCTAGGTAAAAACATCGTGTCCCTTGTCTCCTGTTACCATCCGGCGTTGATGCATAGTTCGGGACCCCCTACCCGAGATCCGCCGGTTTTGACACCGACATTGGTGCTTTCATTGAGAGTTCCTCTGTGTCGTCGCAATTAGGAAGGATGCCTTTTCCCGTCTTTAAAGACGGCGCCGTGACTAAGGGAGCCTTGGCTTTCGGCCAAACCCTCCGGCTAGGCGGCTTTCTCATGACCGCCTGTTCGGCCGTTGCGCCGATGGTGACCTCTCGGGTCATCAAAAGCAACCTTCACGTCAGCTCGGAGCTTGTCGACCAGCTAGATCCGATGAAGCTCTCTTCCGTGAACGAGCTCTTGGATCGCATCGCCGCCCTGGGGGTCGCTACGGATTACGACCGGGTTGGGCTTAAACCCGATCTAAGAGAAATTAAATCTCCCCAGGCCACCCACCACGTCGCCGTGATAGAGGCGCAGTGCGGCGACCCCTCATCTATTTTAAGGACTAGCTACGTCCGAATTCCCGACCCCTCCAAGCCGGATACCCGCGGAGGGGAGGATATAACTCAAGACCTGAGCTTAGAATCAGGCAACGAGCTTGATTCATCGGACAACATCCAAGAGTCCGGACTTCAGAGTTCGGAATCTCTTCGGCCTCCGAATCTTAGATTGGGTGAGCTTTCAGATTCAACGCCACCCACCCGCCCGAACATAAGTGATCTTTCCCAAATCAGGCAAAAGCCCGAGGAAACAGTACATCATTACTGGGCCAGATTCCTCCTGGTTATGAACAGGATAAAGGACTGTCGTGAGGGAGACGCAATTTCAATCTTTTGCAGTAATTGCACGGACGAGGGAATCCTTAACGCCATAAGTCGCCGTGATATTACACACTTTGCTGACTTGGCATCCATAGTACAAAAGTACTGTGCGATAGAAAGCGCCCGGAAAACCGAAATTAAATTTTGGGATAATCCGGCCTTGAATAGCAATCCCGTCCGAACTAAGAGGGTGCATCATCGTAAGACACCCGGGTTAAATACCAAAAAGGAAAAACCCTCTACAGGGCATGGAACCATACTGGAAAGGTGGCTTAATGGACCCTGTAGAATTCACAGTACAGAGGACGCCACACCAACTCATAGCCTTAGGGCATGTTGGATACTCCGGCAGGTGGCCAAAATTGGCGAGGACCTCTTAATTTTGGAGGCCGCAGAAAGCCAGCCCGAGGACACCAGTACCGTTCTCACAGTCTTCGAGACTTTCGCATCAAATAATATGCGAAAATGAACACTCCGCAGCCTCGCCGAAGTCTATCAAGTGGCAACAATAAACCCATGGAGCGACACTGCTATCACCTTCAACGCAAGTGATGAACCTAAATTCCGGACAGCCCGAGCACCAGCCGCACTGGTCCTCAGTCCCATAGTGGACGGCTTTCGCCTCACCAAGGTGCTCATGGACGGAGGGGGTCTCTTTGGGCTCCCCTGCCGCGGCTAGCGCGGCCTCCAGTTGGGCCTTGCACTCTTTCAGCTCCTAGGACAGTACGACATTCTTTTTCGTAAGAACCTGCATAACAAATGATCCTTAAACCAGTTGCTTTAACTGTTTCAAGTCTCGGGGGCTACTGGTATATATATATATATTTGACCAAAATTTTCTTACCCGTATGTCTTTTACATACTACTCCGTGGCTCTGGCTAAACCATTTTGAGCGGCACGGAGGTACGCATCTCCCGAATTAAAGGCATCTAAAGCCTCTTGGGAGAAACAAGCGTCGCGAAGAACTGTCCGGCGACGCCTGTGGTTCATGGCACTCTCCACCTCAGAATTAGTGGCAGACAGCCTGTCCGCATCCTCTGTTGGAGGAGCGTCCGGTGCGCGCCTCGTGCTCGCCTCCGCTTCCGGACCAAGCGTTGGAGCCTGGCTGGTGGAGGCGCGGTTGGCAACCTCTCCGGATGTAGTCCGGCCAGGTCTCTTCGTCCTGAAGATAGCACAAATGTTAATACGCCCTGAAGAAATAACACCAGGGCAAAAGAGGGTGAGCTATACCTTTGCGCCGGCAGCTTAGTCCGGACCACGTTCCTTTTTACCCCACGGGGCCCTGCGGCCCCTCGTTGGCTAGCCGCCACAAGTTCGGCCGCCTACCTCGGAAATCTCCCCTGCAAAACACGGTTATCGTTAGAGACACCGGAATACGTGAGAATGGAATCTCTCTCAGAGGGATAAGACTCCGGTTTTTTGTCACCTGGGAGGCCGGGATTAACCCGGGGTAATCAGCCGTAATGGCTACCAAGGTATTGTCCTTGCCAAACTGATGGAACACCCCGTCGATAAGGTCCACCGATATGTCTGGATCCTCTTCGGAGTCCGGATCGAGGGACCGTTCTGGGTCCTTGGGTTGTGGAGGACGGCTGTGTATATCCTTTACCTCTTGGCGCAGTTCCTGCGCCGAAGTCGTTAGACTACCTATTTAATCAAGGGAATATAAAACGGACGGGCAAGCACGATTGTCCACTTACCCAATTTGGAGGGTTGTACATAGTAAATCCGCCCCGCGGGTTGACGCAGAGGAATTCCTCCTCTTCTCCCTTGTACAAAGAGGATAAGATCTTTACTAGAGCGGCAGCCGTGGCCGGTCCCTTACGGCCGTAACGGGTGGCGTCATCCTCCCCGTTAAAATCCCACATGGGGTGGCCTCTGTATTGAAGCGGCTGCAACCCCGCATAATGCATGCGGCCATGACTCCAATCATGGTTAGTTCGGAGTGAGCCAATAATCTTATCCGTCCCATCAGATAAAGGACGTCTCTGTCACTTTCTCTCTAAGAGCTCCGCGGGCGCCAGCTTAGGCGTTTCTTTAATGGAGCACTGTTGAACTCAGGGAGACCGACCCGGATAGGGTCCAGCAGCGGGACATCATCTATATAAAACCATTCCGAAGGCCAGTCCTCGGACGCCTTCATTAGGGTTCCGGATAAATATCCGGTCCCGGCGATGCGCCATACTTCGGTTCCGCCCACTTAATATATAGACCCCTCTTGAGAACAGGGCAACAGGCAGAATATCCTCTTCCACAAAGCGAAATGAGCTTCCACGCCCAGGAATAGCTCGTAAAGGGCGATGAAACCCGCGATATGTAATATTGAAGCGGGCGTATGGTTGTGCAGCTGGAGGCCATAGAACTCTAGAAGCCTGCGGAGAAATGGAACAATTGGAAATCCAAGTCCCCTTATTAGATAGGGGACGAGGCACACTCGCTCTCCTTTGGAGGGATTCGGGGTGCTCTCCGCTTGCTCCCCACCATTGTAGGTAGCGAGTCCGGCTCGGACCGGGACCATATAAGCCTGAGGGAGGAATCCCTTGGCCTGAAGTTACACTAACTCGCTGTGCGGGATGGAACACTTCTCCCAGTCTCCAGGTTTAGGACTAGGAAGGCGGGAGGAGGAGTTGCGACGGCTGGCCATGGTAGAATGGACCATTGTCGGATGCGCTCTGATGAACACTCGCGGAAGGGAGAAGATGTGGTTTGGATCTAAATCCCCGTCTCATTAAATAGGCGGCTCGTTTGTGCGGCTAAGGGTGTGGATGTAAAAACGCCCCGACTTTTCGCGTTCGCTCGACACGTGGAAGACAGCCATTATTGGGCGTGGAAGCCGAGGAGCGCCACATTACAAAAATCGGACATTATTCCTACAGGTACACAGAATTTGGAGAAGAACCCGCCTTGCAATGCCGAAGACAATCTGCGCGCCGGACTCGTCGTCATTGAAGCATGGTTCGGGGGCTACTGAGGGAGTCCTGGATTAGGGGTGTTCGGGTAGCCGGACTATACCTTCGCCGGACTCCTGGACTATGAAGATACAAGATTGAAGACTTCGTCCCGTGTCCGGATGGGACTTTCCTTGGCGTGGAAGGCAAGCTTGGCGATGCGGATATTCAAGATCTCCTACCCTTGTAACCGACTCTTTGTAACCCTAACCCCATCCGGTGTCTATATAAACCGGAGGGTTGTAGTCCGTAGACAATCAACTCCATACACAACAATCATACCATAGGCTAGCTTCTAGGGTTTAGCCTCCTTGATCTCGTGGTAGATCTACTCTTGTACTACCCATATCATCAATATTAATCAAGCAGGAGTAGGGTATTACCTCCATCGAGAGGGCCCGAAACTGGGTAAAAACATCGTGTCCCTTGTCTCCTGTTACCATCCGGCCTTGATGCACAGTTCGGGACCCCCTACCCAAGATTCGCCGGTTTTGACACCGACATGGACCCTTTCCAAAGATTACATGTAAATCATTGACCATAGCAAGTATGTGATCACCGATACGCATGGCGGGCTTCTTCCGGTGATCTCCCTCGCCTTTGAAATGCTTGCCTTTCTTTCGACATTGATGGTTGGTCGGCAGAAATCGACGATGGCCCAGGTACACATTCTTCCTGCATCTGTCCAGGTATATACTTTCAGTTTCATCTAAACAGTGCGTGCATGCATGGTATCCCTTGTTTGTCTGTCCTGAAAGGTTACTGAGAGCGGGCCAATCGTTGATGGTTACAAACAACAACGCGTGCAGGTTAAATTCCTCCCGTCTGTGCTCATCCCACGTACGTACACCGTTTCCATTCCACAGCTATAAAACTTCTTCAACTAATGGCCTTAGGTACACATCAATGTCGTTGTCGGGTTGCTTAGGGCCTTGGATGAAAACTGACATCATAATGAACATCCGCTTCATGCACATCCAAGGAGGAAGGTTATACATACATAGAGTCACGGGCCAGGTGCTGTGATTGCTGCTCTGCTCCCCGAAAGGATTAATGCCATCCGCGCTTAAACCAAACCAGTTTTTTGGCAGCTTTGCTGTTGGATAACGTAATAATTTCAAAACTTTCCTACGCACACACAAGATCATGGTGATGCATAGCAACGAGGGGAGAGTATGATCTACGTACCCTTGTAGATCGCAACGGAAGCGTTGACACAATGTAGAGGAAGTAGTCGTACGTCTTCTTCCCGATCCGACCGATCCAAGCACCGTTACTCCGGCACCTCTGAGTTCTTAGCACACGTATAGCTCGATGACGATCCCCGGGCTCCGATCCAGCAAAGCGTCGGGGAAGAGTTCCGTCAGCACGACGGCGTGGTGACGATCTTGATGTTCTACCGACGCAGGGCTTCGCCTAAGCACTACAACAATATGATCGAGGTGGAATATG
This sequence comes from Triticum aestivum, assembly GCF_018294505.1. NCBI lineage: Eukaryota > Viridiplantae > Streptophyta > Magnoliopsida > Poales > Poaceae > Triticum > Triticum aestivum. Next base: position 3,986 of record NW_025225611.1, on the reverse strand, counting down.
GTGGCAGGGGGCACCGTACATGGCTAAGGAACGATCTCAAGGATCAACTTGTGTGTCTAGAGGTTCTCCCTGCCCCCGTATATAAAGGAGCCAAGGGGGAGGGGTGCGGCCAGCCATAGGGCGCGCCAGGAGGAGTCCTACTCCCGCCGGGAGTAGGACTCCCCCTCCAATCCTATTCCAACTAGGACTCCCAAGGGGGAAAGAGAGAGAGAGGTGGCCGGCCACCTCTCCTAGTCCTAATAGGACTACGGGAGGGGGGGAGGTGCGCAGCCCTCCATGGCAGCCCCTTTCACTTTTCCACTAAGGCCCAACAAGGCCCATATGGCTCCCGGGGGGTTCCGGTAACCTCCCGGTAATCCGGTAAAATCCCAATTTCACCCGGAACACTTCCGATATCCAAATATAGGCTTCCAATATATCAATATTTACGTCTCGACCATTTCGAGACTCCTCGTCATGTCCGTGATCACATCCGGGACTCCGAATAACCTTCGGTACATAAAAATGCATAAACTCATAATAACTATCATCGTAACGTTAAGCGTGCGGACCCTACGGTTCGAGAACAATGTAGACATGACCGAGACATGTCTCCGGTCAATAACCAATAGCGGGACCTGGATGCCTATATTGGCTCCTACATATTCTACGAAGATCTTTATCGGTCAGACCGCATAACAACATACGTTGTTCCCTTTGTCATCGATATGTTACTTGCCCGAGATTCGATCGTCGGTATCCAATACCTAGTTCAATCTCGTTACTGGCAAGTCTCTTTACTCGTTCCGTAATACATCATCTCGCAACTAACTTCTTAGTTGCAATGCTTGCAAGGCTTATGTGATGTGCATTACCGAGAGGGCCCAGAGATACCTCTCCGACAATCGGAGTGACAAATCCTAATCTCGAAATACGCCAACCCAACATGTACCTTTGGAGACACCTGTAGTACTCCCTTATAATCACCCAGTTACGTTGTGACGTTTGGTAGCACCCAAAGTGTTCCTCCGGTAAACGGGAGTTGCATAATCTCATAGTCATAGGAACATGTATAAGTCATGAAGAAAGCAATAGCAACATACTAAACGATCGGGTGCTAAGGTAATGGAATGGGTCATGTCAATCAGATCATTCAACTAATGATGTGACCTCGTTAATCAAATAACAACTCTTTGTTCATGGTTAGGAAACATAACCATCTTTGATTAACGAGCTAGTCAAGTAGAGGCATACTAGTGACACTCTGTTTGTCTATCTATTCACACATGTATTATGTTTCCGGTTAATACAATTCTAGCATGAATAATAAACATTTATCATGATATAAGGAAATAAATAATAACTTTATTATTGCCTCTAGGGCATATTTCCTTCATTTGCTACATTCTTGAATGTCGATTTAATTTTCGAAATGGAGGCAAAAGATTTTCCTCATCTTTTAATTTAGAAGAAGAGAACTGCCCAGTTAATTTACGGAAAACCGGGCGAAAACCTTCACAATCCGCTGAGCGGCACACATAGGATACTCCCCACACACCTCTACCAGAGAGCCTAGTCGAGATAGCATAGGCGTCATCGTCATCACTTCTCCCAACGCAAGCGTCATTGCCATTTCTAATCCCCGAGCAAGCGACACCGACTTTGCCACGGACGATCGTCGACCCAACCCACAATGTAGAGGCCATGCGGAGACATACGAAGACCCATGCCAAAATTCAGGCACCCGAGACGAGATCTAGATTCTCTTCAGTTCTTGTTTCAGGCTGTTTTTCTGACATATCTAGATCGTCTAGTCCCTCATGGCCCCGTGAAGGCTCCACACCAAGCATAGCATCGTCCAACCCTCTCCAGGTAAACATCCCTTCAGCAAGGTCTACTATGAGTGGTCATCCGGTGCTCGATGAGATCATCAAGAAGAGGCATGACTTAGACACTTGGCAGGCGGAGAACAAGCCGACTACTTCATCACCCCCATCATCGAAGAAGGAAACTTGAGTACACAGGTATGGGCATCACATTTGGCTTGTTCCAAGCTTGGGGAAGGTGCCCCGGTATCGTATCACCAGCACTTTTATCAGCATTATCTATCTTAGTTTGATCCTTACTTATTTCATGATTTTGAAGAATAAAGTTTTAGTATGAATTAGTTTCGAATGCTTGTTTCGTGATCTATCTATCTATCTATGTAATCGTGCATGAGAGTTATATAATAAAGAGTACTTTGAGTTTTGATACTTTACTTTCTTGTTTCAATCTTAGCAATGAAAAGAATAAAAGGTCATATGCCAATCCCATGGGGAGTAATGACTTCAGGTAGAAGAATTATAGTTGGTAAAATTTATTGGAGATTAACAAACTTAGCATTGGTCATTGATGCAATTCATGAAAGATTAATAAGGGAAGAGAGGCTTCACATATAAATACACTATCTTGGACGCCTTTTATGATTGTGAGCCCCCATCCAATATTTTATGTTTGGTCAAATTGTTGATGTTGGACAAAGAAGGCAACGTAATGAGTTATGTTTCCTTATATTCACATAGAAGATATATTATCATGGATCCTCTAACATGTGGTGCTTGCTTATAATCTTTTTCTAGACAAAACTTCCTACTAAGTAGAGATACTACTTCTACAATCAAGAAAGCCTAAACCCAGTTTCTTGCCATGAGAGTCCAGGATATCTACTTGTGGTTTGAATAAGATCCTTCAAGTAAGTTGTCATCCGTGCAAAAAGGAATAAAAATAGCTCATAAATATGTATGATCTTTTATTGTAAGGGAAAATAAGCTTTCTACGAACTTGTGATCGTAAAGAAATAAAAGCGACAAACTGCATAATAAAGGTTGTCATGTTGTGCACATCCAAATGAAAAAGCGCATGACAACATTTGCTTCCCTCTACGAAGGGGCTATCTTTCACTTTTCAGTCCTTACTTTTATGCAAAAGTCCATATGTTCATCTCTATTCCTATCTTAATTATTATCCACTTGGTAAGCATCATGTATTAGGGAAATATCTAGGCACATATATCTAGTTGGATGTAGGTAATGATGAATTATTCTTGATGACATTATCCTTGAGGTAAAAGTTGGGTGGTGAAACAATAAACCCCCATCTTCTATGTGTGTGATAGAAATGTTTGTTCCAAAAATACGACTTGAGAGTTAGCAATCATAGAAGACTATATGATAGTTGAGTATGTGGAACTTACTAAAACAAAAGATCTTCCATAGACTCTTGCTCGAAATATGATGAATTGTAATTATTTCCATGGCTGAGTACATAGCTTGTTAGTTTGCAAGAAAGTTTATGTGACATACTTCAACATTGTGGATGCATTGTTACTTGATTATGAGAAGCTATATGATGAATAATTGCTGCTATAATGATGATCATGATGCTACTATGTCCATATTTTTTATCGACACCTCTTTCTCTAAAAATGTGTTCATGATTATCGAGTTCAGCATTCGCTTGAGGGCAGGAGAGGTCTAAACTTGGGGGACATGATACGTTCATTTTGCATCATGTTTTTCTACTGTTATTTACAATGTTTTTGGTCATTATTTCACTTTATGATGCAATTCTAATGCATTTTCTCTCTTAATTTGCATGATCTATATGAAGAGGCAAATTATCGGCAGCTAGAATTCTGGACCAAAAAGAGCTACAACAGAGATAGCTATTCTGCAAAGCTTGAAATGACCTGAAATTTCACGGAGATTTTTATTGAATATATAAAAAATACAGGAACGAAGAACCACCAGAGGGGGGGGCCACCTGCTATCCACAAGGCAACAAGACGCACCTCGATGCTTTATGGGGCACACAGCAGCCCTCTGATGTCCTCCTTCTGCTATATAAAGCCTTCTGCCCTAGAAAAAAATTGAAGACTGTTGGTACAAAGCGCACCGTCTCGAGGCGGAACTAGGGCAGGAGCACTTTTCCCCTCTGGTGGAGCAATTCTACCGTGGATACTTCCC
>NW_025225610.1:144944-156238 GCF_018294505.1 Triticum aestivum | reverse complement strand
AGACCGCCGCCGCGCTCACCGCCTCCCAGCCTGACTATGCCTCCGTACGTTCCCTCTTTCGATCTGTCTCTCCTCTTCCGGTCCGTTCCGTTCCCCCCTCACGGCGCCCGTGTTTGTGTCTCCTGGCCTGACGTATGTGCGTGTGTGATTCTTCTGCAGCTCGCGGCGAGGATTGCTGTGTCCAACCTGCCGCCAAGTGGAAATAGTCTGTCTGGCGCTCGTAAAGTCATAAATAGAGAGCATTCTGGTAGAAAGGTATAGGAAAGAATATGTAAACTTCTGTCATTTTCTTTGGTCATTGGAAAATAAATGCTGATATGAGCTGATACATTGCTAAATTACATGATACAAACTCACTTCTCTTTTTTGATTTTTGGTTTACTTCATTTTGCTGCAATGGCTCTCCTAGGAATGTTCTTCCATGCTTTGATGTGCACAATCCAGAAAGTGCATGCATCCAGAAACCAAATAGGATTTTTTTTGTGTGTGTTATCTTCTCATAAATCTTGTGCTCGTCCAATAAGAATAAGGTTTGGTGGTATTGCTTTTGTCTGTCACCCGGTAGATTTCAGACTTCAAGCTAGGTGCAGTTAATTCAGGTTATATGTGCAAATCCTTGGTGTGACATGATTGGTAATTGACCATGAATACGTTGCAATCTGATATGTCTAATTCTTGATTTATGTGGTACCATAGTCTAAAAATTGGTCCTAAAGATACATGATGTTTTTGTACAAAGTTGAGATAGTTATTTTGGAAAGGAGGAACTATTAGATTATTTTGTTCCTTTTTAATTTGGTTCTAAAGATATAGTTTCAGAGTGATCATTTTGCGTCAGCCAAGCTCGCCATTGTTACAAATAATTGTTCAGTTGTCCTCAATTCACTTTCTCGGTTTTTTAATGCTACAAGCATTATTGTTCCAGTTTTTTTTTAGTTATTGATCATGCCATTTTTCTTTCTGCCTTTGTAGCTGAAAGATTAGTGAGACTGACTAAATTCTGAACATGTTCCATGTGAAAGAAATAGCATGTTGATTTCATCTTGAAATAATCATAGCTGGGGACGAGGTTTGTAACTGAGGGTCATGTGCAGAGCTGGAGGAAGAAGTTGCGAGGCTTGGAACCCTCCTTGTTGCGAGGCTTGGAACTTTCCTTGTGAAGGGCTCAGGGATAGCAGTGAGGAAAATGCCTCTTTAGTTGTAATTGTGCTACATCTGATGTGCAAGTAAACACTCCTGTGATACTCTTTATGCTAAAATGTTGGTTCTTAGTACAGAGGTGGTTCTCTGGTATTGATTTCATGATTTGTAGTTATACATGATGTAATACAATCCACATTGCATTATATTTTCAGTTACATCTCCTACTTACTCACTACTAGCATTCTTTCTAATTTGCTTCTTGCGCCATTGGTGCAACCGGGTCATCTAGTTCATCCAAATCTCAAGCCTGGATGAAATATGATCAGCACAATACTCTTCTGGCCCCGAAAATGAGGTATGATCAGCAAAGGCAATTGTACTACTAGAAGGACTGCATGAATGTACTCACCTCCATCTCCAAGTTTCAAGTCCATTTGTTGCGTGACGTTTCTCTATCCTCGGCAAAAAAACCTGGTGGACGCAAGCAAAATTGTGAGCGACGTGGGTGCGTTGAAAGAAAATATCTTAGCCAACTGGCACTCAGTCCACATGAAGAAAGAGCATGGTGGGTTCACAACATTAGGGCATCTCCAAAGCTGACATGTAAATGTCTTTGGTATAGGTCCGTTTTTAAGTCCGGACATGGTCGGTGAACATGATGCGGGTGGGAGCCATCCAATGGTAATCACGAAGTATCTGGATGGGAGGACAAAAAGTAGGTGGGACCATGCATGTGATTGGTCAATTACATGTCCGGACTCCAGCAAAGCCCCCCATGTTTTTCTCTTGGATACCAGAATCCGTAGGTCCAAACTGCTAAGCGGACGTATACAGCTTCCCGTTGGATGACAAATGTAGCGGAGGTTTAAGGGTCCGCTCTGGAGATGCCCTCAGATGTGTCAATCTTTGTTTGTTGGGTAGTTGGATCAAATAAGGATGCCCCACCACTTTGTATATTCAGGATGAGGCAATATTAGGAAAGATTCACTCCCAACAAGGAAAAATAAGCATAAAAGGGGGCTTGAGAAGCCTGACTACTGTCCTGTTTGTGACCGTGAACCGGAAAATACTTTTCATGCTTTATGTAGGTGTCCGATAGCGCTTGATCTCTAGACATGTATGGCTAAAGTTTGGTCATTGCTGAAGTTGGAAAAGATGCAAATAATGGACGGGAATGGATTCTTTATAATTTGAAGCTGATCACTGATATTCAGAGAGGTATGCTCCTTTTCGCTTTGTGGTGTGCATTTCATTAGCAATTGAGAGATCTGATCTTGGTATTCTGCTGGAGATGGTCTCAAGCCAGGTGGTGAACATGCTAACGGTCGATGTTGTGGATAAATGGGTATTTGCTTCATTAGCAGTAGCAGATTTAAAAAGCTTGCTTTCCCTTCATAAAACATGTATTACTCATAGTAGTCAGAGCAAAAACACAGTCAGTGACTACTTGGCTAACCTTGCTAGGACTGAAAAAAGAACTATCGTGTGGTTTGTTCCTGAACTTATGCAAAGTAGATTGTAAAGAGGATGTTGATTGAGTAATGCTAGTTTATACCCGCAAGCAAAAAAAGATTTGGAAAGATATTGTGGATAAAAAATATATTAGCCTTTTTTAGTTACTGGGCCTGAATGGGCCGCGTGTAGGATGTCCCTTGGCTCTATCTATATTCGCCCGTGACAGCCTGACAGGTTCCTCTACCGAAACCTAATCGAGTCGGTGGAATCCAGAACCGGCCGCAAGCCTGGAGCGGCGGCAACGGCGATGAAGCGTTCCCGCCGGTGCGCTGTCCCTCCGACAGCGACGGCCCAACAACGTCCTACGACGAGGAGGACAGGTGAGCCGTCATCCTCTTCTATTAATTTCACAGCAGATTCAGCAGGGAAACCCTATTTGTAGCAGCACATTCCCATTGTTGAGAGAAATAGGGTTTGGATCCCAGCGCAAGGATTTAGGTTCGGCACTATGATGGCTCACTGGGTTAATTACTGGTGTATTGGTTGCGGTGCGGACCATTAGGCGCATCAATCACCCGACTGCGGTTTGTTGTCTCCCTCAATGCCCTCTCGCTTGCCTTCCATGGCTGGAACATTCCAGTGTATGGCCTGGAACAGTTGAGAGCACTGGATACAACTGTTGGGCATTAGCTGTGGGTTTAGGGCTTGTCGGTGGTACGTAGCCACGAGCGGCCAGATTCTTGAAAATCAGGTGGCTCAAGGTCTAGGAATGGAGAAGGGGCTGAGAGGTGGAAGTCCAATGTGGAAGATGACATGTAAAACGGACCATATTTTTGTTATGATGGCCCTCCCTTAGTAGTCCAGACGATGTATGACAACCCCTTGTGATCTGAATTCTGTACATTTTTCTATTTGTAATAATCATGTTTGCTTCTGATAATTTTACTTCTCATTTGCAGCTGACAAAGTGATGCTGTTGCTGTTTGAGACGCCCTCTGGATTTGCACTTTTCAATTTTTTTGCGACGCTCAATGAACAACCAAATGCCCTGGAGGTTCCTATGGTCTACCCTCTTAATTAGTGATTGATGTGCTTGCTTGCGCTTATCGTTTATGTTACTATCTTATTTTCTGTTTTATCCCCGTTTCCTCCAGAAAATATGGACTAACTTCACCAAGATTGAGAAGGCCAAGAAAGTTAGTGACCCTCCTTTTCTTCCGTCCCATAATTGTGATTGTTATTTCCTTATGTTCCTTGGTGCCATCTTTTTGCGGGGAATATTTCCAATCTCCCCAACTTGTTTGGGACTAAAGGCTCTGTTGTTGTTGTTGAATATTTCCAATCTATTCATCAATTGTCATGGTAGCAGAAAAAACAGCAAAGGCAAAAGTTACATCTAGGTCCATAAATCACCTAGCGACGACTACAAGCACTAGAACAACAACTGTCATAGTTGAAGAGAAGCATAGTTCGGAAGGATCCCACCCGTAGACGCACGAACGTAGACGAATGAAGATCGGATCAACAGAAGCCAAACGCCAACCGAATCCCGCAAGGTCCACCGGAGACAAACCTCCACACACACCATCCAACGACGTTAGAACCATCACTGGTACGGTGCTAGGTGGGGAGAAGCTTATTCCATCTGCAGGAAGCCGACCATGTCTCCCTGACTAAGACACAAACCCTAGTGAAACTGAAAGAAACATTTAAAAGCATAGCCCTCCCGGCGGCAAGGATGCGCCTCCATGGCCCTAATTAAGGGAACAGGAGATGAGGCAGACCAGCAGAGGCGCGGCGGGAGGGAGCGGAAACCCTAGGTTGGGTGCCCTATACTCTTAGGAGCAAAGGGGTGCGTAACCTGTGGACATGGTGCCAAATCAATCATAGTAGTTATTTTTTTTCTTGCATTGCAGAACATAAACACACTATTGATTACTTTCTAAATAATTAAGTGGCTACCTAAAATTTCCTCCATAAATTTGTATGTAAAACATGTAGCCTGCGCTTGACTGCATGTACGCATGCCCCAAAACAAGTTATGCACCAAATTCAAATGTAACTGCTAGCAAGGTTGATTTGTAGTACTTGATATGCTGCTACTACTATAAAGCAACACTGTGATCAGTTGTCAAGGTTTTTAAAATCATATTAGTATGTCAACTTAATCTGAACTACAGCAGTATTCCATGAAGGACTTGGCCATGGTGGGTATATCTTTACTATTGGGATACATATTGAATCAGAATCAACCTATTTGATTAATTGTTTCTTTGGCCCCTTAACATGCTCATCCTTGTATACTTCTTTATCAGGTTGTTTGGTTGAGACAGTTTCAAACTATTGAGGACAGTTCTAGCGCCATTAATCAAAGCACTGGTGTTAATGGAGTTCTTACTGAGATGATCATGAAGTATTTTTTGATGGGCCTACGGCGGGCTTACGCCGGCCTGAACCATTTCATATAAGATAGAGTACATTTACAAAGGTTCAAAGTTGGGGGAGGGAGAGATTACAAAAATAGTTAGGTTACAATCTCATAGACAAGTGGAACAACATAGTACACCAATCACGCAGAAGGTTCACGGCCTGCTCATTGGAGCATCTATTGGACCAAAGCATGAGGTCGTCTGCAGCTGAGCGGGCGATGAGGTGTATAGGTTGCAAATCCTGCCTAAAAACTTTTGCATTTCTTCTTTTCCAGATATTCCAGAGAATAGCAATGATGACCGTTGATCGTGGTCTGTTGGCCAGGTCCATGCCCCAAAGATGCTGAAAGTCCGACGGTACTGAAGCAGAAAGAGAGCTCAGTTCCTGCCAAAGAGGGCGAAGATCGGGGCATTGAAGGAATAGGTGACTCGTTGATTCAGAGGCTGGGCAGAACGGGCAGCAGTTGGAGTCAGATATGCCCCTGTTGAAGCATCTTTCGTTGGTGAAGAGTCGATTTTTACTTGCGAGCCATAGAAAAATTCTGCATTTGTTGGGTGCATAATTTTTCCAAATGGCCGGAGCGAAGTAGTCGATTGGCTTGTTGCTCCAAATAGCCTTGTAAGCCGAGTTGCAAGCCAGCGGCTTGCCGTCGATACGTCCAATTCGTTTGTCAAGAACCTGCACATTCAAGGAGACAGTTGCCAGCATAGCGCGTAGGTTTTCAAGTTCCAGCTCAGCGACATGAGAAAGGCGCGGTGCCAAATCCAGATTAAAAGTAGGAATGCTTAGTACCCGGGCAACAGTGGCCGAGGGTCGGAGCGAATGGGAGAAGAGAGCAGGGAAAATTGTTGCGAGATTTTGGGTGGAGTTTTGAACCCAAAGGTCCAGCCAAAAGGCGGTGGTCATACCATTGCCAACATGCACCTTCGTAATTGAACGGAAAAATTCAAGCCCCTTGGCCATATCATGCCAAACGCTAGATTCAAAAGGGTGAGGAGTATCAAGGTCCCGGTTATCTGACCATCCATACTTGACAGCAAGGTGGGAGCGAGCCCCAGAAGCAAATGTTGAGTGAAGCTTATTTAGGTGGGAAAGCAATAGGCAAGAGTTTAGGTGGTGCAGAGAAGAAAAACCTAGACCCCCTCGAGAGAACGGCGCACATACAAATTCCCAAGCCACTTTACACTGTCCGCCCGAAACCTTATCCTGACCCGCCCAGAAAAAGGCCCGACAACGTTTATCGATTTTCTGGACAATACCCATAGGAAGCAGGAGAGCGGTCATGGCATAGATTGGTAAGGCTCTAAGCACTGTCCTAACCAAAACAGCACGGCCTGCTAGGGTGAGGAGAACACCTCGCCAACCCGCGAGACGACGATCAATCTTGTCAATAATGAAGAATAAATCTTTTAGGTTTAATTTGTGAGTGGAGAGGGGAAGGCCAAGGTAGGATTGAGGGAACGATGCAACCGCGCAGCCAAAACTAGCTGCACGTTGAGATGCGAGATCCGGATCAACATGAATGGGAGCAAACGTGCTTTTGTGAAAATTAATCACCAGACCCGTGGCGTTTGAGAATTCAAGAAGGATAGATTTTAGAGTTTGAAGTTGGTCATGGTCAGCTTGCAGAATGATAAGGGTGTCGTCAGCATACTGTAGAACAGGGCAAGGAATGCTCGGATCGATCGGGTGAGATAGAAGGCCATTAGCGGATGCCTGAAGGATCGGACGTTGCAACACATCGGCTACAATAATGAAGAGATAAGGAGAGAGCGAGTCGCCTTGGCGAAGCCCCTGTCTGCAGTTGATCCATGGGCCAGGTTTACCATTAAGGAGCACAGCCGACTGGCTAGTCTGATTAAGATTATGAATCCAATCACACCACACCGGCGGGAAGCCCTTCGCTCTCATAATGGCAGACAAGGCCGCCCAAGACACGGAGTCAAAAGCCTTGCGGAAGTCTAGTTTTAGAACGATAGCCGATTTTTTTCGTTTGAAGCAAGTTTGAACAATATCAGCAGCATATAAAAAATTATCAGCGGTACCTCTCCCTTTAATAAAACCGGATTGGTCCTGGTGAATGATTGAGGAGATAAAAGGTTGAGCTCTAGTGGCCAGACACTTTGAGCTGATCTTGATGACACAATTTTGCAGGGAAACCGGCCTGAAGTTGTCGGGGGTCGTAGCTCCAACTTTTTTTGGAAGAAGCACAATGAAGGCTTTGTTGATCCTGGCTAACTCCGCGCAGCCCTTATGAAAATCATTCATGAGGTTGAGCAAGTCAAGCTTGATAAGATCCCAATTAACTTTAAAAAAGGCTGGTCCGAAGCCGTCCGGCCCTGGTCTCGCATTTATGTTCGTGCTCAGAATAGCTAATCTAATTTCGTCCAGAGAGAAAGGCCTAGTGAGCGACAGAGCTTGAGAAGTGGTTAGTTTAGAGCCAAGCAAGAGGTTATCGAGATCAAAATTAATTACAGATGGAGCTTGAGTTCCTAGTAGACAGCTGAAGTAGTCGTGCAGCACGGCAGCTTTTCCATTATGGGAGGTCACGTCCGTCCCATTGACATGCAGACTGGGAATTTTATTTTTGCGAAAACGGACAGAAGCACACACATGCATGTAAGCTGAATTTTCGTCTCCGAGAGTGCACTCTCTAATTTTTGCTCGCTGGCGCCAGTACGCAGCTAGAAGTTTGTTAAGACGATGTAAGGCGACTTTTACTGCAATGCGCAGTTTAAGTTGTAGGGAGGAAAGAGGGCGAGCCTCCTCAAGTTTGTCAAGTACAGAAATCATCGTAGTGCAGTTTGTAGCATGCTGCCTAGGCGCCTTAGCGTTGACTACCCACTTTTTTGCCATATTCCGAGTACGTTTTAGTTTCAGGCAGATACGGCCTGCAGATCCCAACGATCTATGGTTTAGTCCAACACTCGTCCAATTAGAAGCGATTTGCTGAACAAAAGAGGGGTTTGAAAGCAGGTGGTTGTTTAAACGGAAAATTGAAGGTTTGGGGATATCGGTGGTAGCCGTCAGAAGGATGGGAACATGGTCGGAGGTAGTGCGTGCAAGGGATGAGAGAGTTGAGTCAGGGAACAGATTGGTCCAATTTAAGTTTACAAAAGTTCTGTCTAAGCGAACAAGGATCGGGTTGTCCTGTTGATTGGACCAAGTGTAGAGCCTATCTAAGAGAGGAACTTCCTGCAGGTGCAAGGAGTTGATTGCAGAAGCGAAAATGCTGGCTTCATTAGCGTTGAAATTAGCTGAAGATTTGTCGGACGGTCTTAAAACAAGGTTAAAGTCCCCCATAATCGTCCAAGGACAATTAATCATTTGAGACAGCGGAATGAGAGAGTCTAGAAAATCTGATTTAGTAGCATGGTCACAAGGTCCGTACACATTTGTCACCACAAAGGAAGTGTCATTCGCACGAAAGGAAAACCAACAAGAGATAGCGTAGTGATCAATCTGAACTTTAGTGCATTCAAGATTTGCGTCATCCCACGCAGTTAGGACCCCACCAGAGGCACCAATAGAAGGCAGAAAATGATAAGATCGAAGACGGAGAGGAAGGAAAGAGATTGCTTTGAAAGATGATATTTCCTGAAGTTTTGTTTCCTGTAAACAAATAATCAAAGCCGAAGCTGATTGAAGGCCTTTTTTAATGTCAGTGCACTTGTTTGGCCTCCCTAAGCCTCGAACATTCCACGAAGCGATTTTGATTGAACTATTCATGGGAAACAAGAGAGAACAACAGAAAGGTAACTCGAAAGGTAGCAGAGATCATTCAATGTCACGGTTACACTGAGAAACAGGGATGAAGGGAAATAAGGACCAGAGGCGTACAAGGCACCCACACAAAAAGTAGCAACACAACCAGCGACAGCAGGGTCTAAGCCGCATAAAATAAAAAAGAGGGGGGATACAACAGGCAAGCCGTAGAGGCGCAAGGCGAAGGAGCTGAAACTAAAACCGGAAGGGGAGTCGCAGCTGCAAGGAGAAGATGGCCTGAAGTAGCACCGCGGCTGGCCGCGAGGAGAGAGGCCGTCAAACATCGTCAAACTCCGGGGCCACCTTGTTGAGGTCGATCTCGGGGATGTCACTGCCCTGGGCAGAAAATGGCTGTTGGAGAGCTTGGATATAAAAAAATTATTGAAGAAAGATGGGTGAGTATAAGTTCCACTGGTCCGCCTTTATTTTGTAAGGAATTAATCACAATTTTTGCTGTGAATTTTTCCAGAAAATAGCCTGCGTGTACGACACAACTGTGATGGAGTTAATGTGGGGCATACAGATTCGTATGAGACAATTGGTGCCTAGAGAAAAGGCGTATCTGCATGAATCTCAACTGCTCCCAATGAGTCAAGGACTACAAAATGTCTTGAGTCGTTATGATTTTAATTACTTCAACCCGGACATGGTGAGTTAACTAGTACACATGCTTTCCTTTTCCTTTATAGGGCCATGACATTTAGCGTGACACTGTATGATAGTTTCTGCGTTGTACATTTGGAGTCCTTCATTTTCACACCATATCCTTTCCATATTTGCTTTAGTGATGAAGCAATTCTCTTTCTATCCAGATCAACGAGAGAATTCTTATTATGGCTTATGCCTTGTTTGAGTGTGACTCAATTGAGAACGAGAAGTCTGGAGACTTCCACCATGCAGCTTCTGTCATTAAAGATGTGTCTGGCATCGACACTGATGCTTGGGACTTACTAAAAATTGCAACAGCTGTGAAGAGGATATGGTGCCCTAAAGAAGCTAGCAATTCTTGTGAGGTAAATTGTATGTATTATTTTGTGAATGTGTTCCAAGCTGCAACATCTGTACATTTATAGGCATATTTGCGACTTCTAAATGTGCAAATATCTCTCTCTTAGTTTTCAGAACATGAGGTAAAGAGGTTGGTCAATGATGCCGATAAATATGAAGTTAAGCTGGATAAGGATGCTTGCTTGAAAGTCTCCAGACAAATGATAACAGTTTTTCATTTTAGGAATGATAAGAAAATACTCTTGAAAAAATATATTGCGCAAGCTCTGGACGCATATGAAGCTGAATAAACGGAACTGCCAGAGAAGCACAAGCTCATAGCTTGATGAACGTGGTGCAGCTATGTAATTTGTTCTCGCCAAGAAGTACATACTAAGCTTGGTTGACTTTATTATGTATCTTTCGCAAGCTACTCTTATCTGGCATGCTCAATAGTACTTTTCCAAGGATTGTATTGCTTGGCTATTAACAATACCGAAGGGCAAATTAATGTTAAGCAATTATGTTCAATTGGCTACTATAATTCTGCTTATACGTCATTTTTTCGCTTTCAATGGAATATTGGTCAATGTACCATTATGTCCAAGTAGGTGTGATTTGTGAATGTTCAATTTCATTGTATTTACTCCTTCTCGGAATTACACCATGAGGGAAAGGGAGTTTCTATCTACAGTTCTACACTGGCGAGGGAGATCAGAATTAGCAATTGATTACAAACAAAAGATATGGGCTCGTTTGAGTAAAAAAAAGGAGATCTGTTCAACTTCTATAATCCAATATATGTTCGAATCTTCAAAAGAAAATCCAGATAATGTTTCCTACCCGAAATTTTCTTGTCTTTTTGGAATGTGAAGGATAAGTGGATTGAGCCAAAAGATAAAGCTAACCATAGCAAAGAAAGTAGTAATAAAAATGATTAAAAAAATGAAATATTTATCATGAAAAGAACCCGTCAGGATCAACCTCGATTGCTGAGCATGACCTTCCAGTGCACATAGTGGCATCCCTCTTAACTGCCTTGTAAGATCCATGGTGGCAACCATGCCTTTTACTCACATCCCCAATGGAGTGCTTTGGGTGTCCACCACCCCCACACATGATATAAAACACGAGTAGCCTATGTAACATGATTCAGTCTGTCACTCAAAATTGTTCATATCATATCCGTAGTGATACGCCTTATTACATCCATTGTGGCAACAACATCATTAGCCCACATCACCGATAGTGGTGTGGCCTTCCACCACCACCACCTTTGATATCAACCAAGACTAACATGTGCAATATGATTATGTTTGTCAGTCGTTGTAGCCGCCACACAGATCTCAAATTTGGTGGTACGAGAGGAGCACATCAGCGGTTCATTGTGTCTTGAGAAGATGCACGGTTGTGGCGCCGACGACGCGGGCGGAGCCGAAGGAGTAGCTCGATCAGGAGCACAACACCGACAACCATGACACGAGCGGGGTGGATGTGTTGGTGCAATTGGTTCG
>NW_025225610.1:140052-142079 GCF_018294505.1 Triticum aestivum | reverse complement strand
AATACAAAATGGGGTCCTAAATTTTTTTAAATTCGTATAACAAAAGAAGTATCCAAAGAATATCTACACCATCAAAATAATACCTCGCTATCCGAGGAACGCATCATGCCCAAAGCATACATAAATTTGCTCGATTGCACAATATTTGTGGAACTAAAACTCAATGCTTAGCAATGGAATCAAATAGATTAAACATGACAAATAAGGGACACAAAAGAATACCAAATCAATAGTTTGCTTCATCCATTCCTGCCATGTGTGTAGACACTCCTGTTGTTGCAGGTCGGTCGCTAATGAAAATATGTCTTCATCTTATTTTTCTGTAGCATGAAATAAAATTGATATAAAGTGCATCACCTCGGGTTTCATATATACATGTACAGATTTCTTTTTCAGTTCAAAATTACTCCGTAGTTCATTGTTCAAAGACATCAGTCAAACTTCAAGTGCATCTTTTATAGTTGTTGGCTTCTCTCAGTCCAAGAAATCAGTAAATTACCTACAGATTAGTGGCCGAGGCCACGAGCAGCACCGGCTTTGGAGGGGCAGCAAGTCCTCCATGTAGCAGAGGCAAGGCCAGCGTCTGGCGGCCAGGCGGAGGACGGGAATCACTGCTAGGCATGGTACGCTAGTGCAAGCACGGAGCAGCTATTAGGCAGAGCTAGACTGGGGGAGAGCGGCCGCCGCCCGCAGTTTGCAGCAGGGCGATACACGTGGATTCATTGCAGATCGCAAGAGGAGGCGGCGCGTCTGCGTGGGCGAGGGACTGGCGAGGGTCACGGCCATAGGGCTCAAGCTGTAGCGAGCGCCGCAGAGACAGATTACCTAGCGTTCTTTTCTCCAACTAAAAAAACCCTCGTGTTTTCTCTTCAATCGGGGGCCCCACGAGTTGAGGGCCCCTGTGCGGTCGGCCACTTTGGCCCCCCTCATCAACGGTGCTGCAACCGGCGGTTGGGGATGCAGCAACCAGCCGGTGGAAAAGCTGGGCCCATGTATGCTACAAGACGAGTAACAGGAGCTGGAGGTCCAGTAGGGGAACTCAGTCGGCACTCCAGCCAGATTGCCCCTCAGTCGGCACTCAGTCATTTGTCGGCAGTCGATCTTATAGTACACCAACGGGCAGGGGAGAGTAAGGAGGCATTATGCGTGCACATTTCACTACACATACACTCAGGCCTTATAAGACATCCACTAGTTGATTAAGTCGCCTGCTACTACTTGTAATGACATGAAACTGACAGTGTTCAACACGTGGTTATACTTACTATTTACGACCAGTAGTTATAGCTTCAGTGCAGGGTGCACTCCATATATATGTCTCAAACATATCCATACTATTTTATGTGGGCGATCTACAGGCAGGCCCAACCAAGCAATCGACTAAGTCAGTTGTGACTTCTCTTCGCCATGTCAGAGAATCGACGCTGGTTCTTAATAACAGCGCACCTAATATGCAAAAGACTTGTGTATCATTGCATTGATAGGAGAATAATATTACACACAACACATGGGTGAGCGAGACACCATGGCGTATTTTAGCAAAGGGGTGCGCCTCCCCACAACACAGTTCTAACTCTCTCCAATGGACCCGGACCTAAAGCCAAGGTTGATCTATTCTTTCAGTGGAGGGATCGCATCTAGCCGAACCAATCACACTAGTGGTTGGTTGTGACAACACAAGTATGATTCATTATCAATCTTGTATTAAGTTTGCCAAAATTGTACGTTAATAGTCATACTTCACTTCTTAATATTAGTTGCCGACAAAACAAAACAAAATGCATGTCCGTTCTTCTCTTTATAAAATGCCTTGGTATGTACTCAGTTTGAGAAAAGAAACGCCGTTCAGATGCCGCGAGGCCATTCATACGGCGAGACGTTTGTAGCCAGAAAAATTTGTGTCCGGTGCACTCCTCTCTTTCTTCCACCTTCGTTCGAGCGAGTGAGAGAGAGCTATTCGGGTTTATCCTAACAACCTAAACCAACCTATAGCTAACTACACCGTGAATGAGAGAGATGATCCATAT
>NW_025225610.1:139229-139699 GCF_018294505.1 Triticum aestivum | reverse complement strand
TTTTAGGGTTAGTGACTTTTTTCAATCTTTTGAACTGGAGTTTATGCTGAGTAGTAAATTCGAGTGGATAACATTGATGGGTAATTTCTTCAACAATTAAGTCGGTAGTACGGCTGTAATATTCAGACGTGCAGAGTTTTGGATGCATCAATTAGCACTATAGCCAAAAGGCTAGTTATTGCGCGGAGGAAGAATTGGGGATGAGGTACCTATAGAGAGAGGCCTTTTGTGGATAATGAAGGTATTTTTGCGTAAAACGTCTAATCTATTCATCAAATATCATGGTAGTACAAACACGAGAAGTAAAATCAATTACATCCATGTTTGTAGACCACCTAGCGACGAATACAAGCACCATAGTGAGCCAAAGTTGTGCCATCGTCATCACCCGTCCATCATCGGATCCGGGCAAGCCCTGGTTTAGTAGTCGCTAAGTCATTGTTGTAAGGCCCTAGAGAACCAGCGCACCT
>NW_025225610.1:137440-139219 GCF_018294505.1 Triticum aestivum | reverse complement strand
CCAACCGCCGCCGATGAAGAAAAGTGTAAATTCAAAGGATCCAACTGTAGACGGTTTAACTAAGGTTCGGGTGATCACACGACCATCACACCTAGTGGGGTCTTCTTTTAGGTGGAATGGCCCTCTGAACAACGCTTTGCAACGTGATATTAGGCAAGGACCCGTTGGCCGAGCCGGTGACTGGTCGGGTCGATAGCGCATGCTATTATGAAAGATGTGTGAAACACTATCATTTTACCCTGAACAAAGGCAAGCTAGCCAGCTATCTGCAGACTAGAAAATAACCCAAGTGAAAGAAGAACTGGATAGTTCATTTGCAACCAAAGTAGCAACCACCACGAAAGCCGAGGTGGTGAGATTGTTGCCCACTATGTTGGAGGCCTTGAAACATTGCACGCTAACATGGCCTATTAACCCGAACCACATCATGTCTTCAACCATCAAAGAACCGCACCCCAATGTAGCCCATATAGCAACCCATCCTTGTATTACTCGTCTAAGATCATCAACGCGCTTACGGTAATCATCCCTCTCAACACATGCAGATACCCTGTTCGATGGTATGTTTTCGTCTAAAACAGGCTGAAACAACAGCATACTGGAGCTGCATTGTGTGTTTGCATGTATCTAAAAGTTGCATTGATACAATGGCCCAGGGTGTGACTGACACATCACTAAATTTCAGTCGACTGAAATTTAGCAAGTTCTTTAAAAATATATTACTGTTCTTACTGTTAGTTGCTGACACACATACGCATCAAACTCATGTGCATTGGTCTCAGGATAGAAATTAAATGAATGCTTCACCTACCTTCACTTATCTTAATAATTGTTTGTTATTATATAAAGAGGAGCGCCCTATCATCCCTTGAATATAATGAACTTGTTCCTTTTCACTTTTACCTGTTAGCAACTTCAAACTAGCACACAAAACAGTTGAGAATTGTCCATAGTGATAAGCAGATGGAGAGAAAGAAAGGAGATACTAAAGATCTTGAGAACAGGAGACATCAGGAAGAGTGGAAGATATACCGTTGATCAATAGATAGGACATATCTCCTATTCTCGATCTTCCGGTGGGACAAACAGTACCACACATTTAGCCTCCACTAGCAGGATGTACCTTGTTTGTAGGTTGTAGCTCCAACAACACCGACCAGCCGACTGTTTAGAAAGATGGCCGATCAGGCAGTATTACACAGTTGGATATACACATAAAAAGCACCGAAAGAGAAGCGCATAAATAAGAGAGGAGATGGGCTGCTCCCCGGCAGCAAATGAATGAGTGCCAATGTTTTTTCTCTTTTAGTCCCATCACCTTCGGCATTAAACGTGACCATGATAACCAGACCATCGTCATTAGCGGTTGTGGGTTATTAAAACAGAAAGTGTAACAACGTTTTCTGATTTATGGAGTGCGGTTACAATTTTGTCTGGTCATAATAGGGAATGCATTAACTCATTACACATACACTGTCTCGGTTTCACCTGTTTTACCGTCTCCTTCCTTGTGCTCCATTCGCCATTCCTACCATCCAAGGATTTAATGCCCAGGATCATTTCTCTCCCTGCTTATAGATACTTAGAAACCACAACCGCTAATGACACGAAAGGTAGGCGCACACCCTAAGCCTAGCACCACAGATCTTGGTAGAGCTGTCGATCAAGGCGACGTCACCGCCACGCCACTTAGGGACGGACGATGGATGCCTTGCATCATAACGGAGGACGTATTGGCATTTCAATTTTAGGGAACCACCGACAAATCCACCTCCCCCC
>NW_025225610.1:136044-137243 GCF_018294505.1 Triticum aestivum | reverse complement strand
AAACCCTGAAATCCCCCAAGAAACAATAGTGGCGTCCATATCAAATATTGAAACATCTTTTGGGGTCCGTTGATTAGACACAAAATATAGACTCTGCCGTAAAATGAGGGGAAAATGACCTTTTTCATGCAAATTTTACTACTTCCTCGATTCGTTTGCATAACCTCGATGTATCAAATGAATGAATTGTCCTTTGTCAAAAAAAAAGAGGAGAAGCTCCGGCCACGTGGATAAATAGATCTCATTGGCCTTACCGAGGTAGCGGCAGCGTTAATTCCTTCATCACAGTTCATATTTAGTCGAATTCAATTGAGAAGATGCAAAGATAAAAAATTCTGCAACAAAATAGTGGATAGGATCAATTTATGGTGGAGAAAGGACGGAAGCAATTAACAGCATCATTTAGCTTGGCTAGGATGTGCACAATGGAATGTAATGGATGGAACCTC
Organism: Triticum aestivum; assembly: GCF_018294505.1. NCBI lineage: Eukaryota > Viridiplantae > Streptophyta > Magnoliopsida > Poales > Poaceae > Triticum > Triticum aestivum. Next base: position 136,794 of record NW_025225610.1, on the reverse strand, counting down.
TCCGGTCACTACCGAAACAACACTTGCCAGCAGCACCGTGTATGACAACACACACGCACAGACTGGCTTGTTCATGATGGATGACGATGTAACTACCGAAAGTCAACTGGACACATGATGAAACACTCATACCTGAACTCCAGAAATTATACACAAGTGATAATACATTAAGTTCCACAGATAGAAAGCTGCAACCTAAAGCAAGCTACGAAGGAACATGTCAGCTGTAGATCCTCCTAACCAGAGGATTTCACATATGCACTCCGGCAAACATCTCGCGATAACCCGTCGTGTGGTTTGAGCCCCTAGTGTCGAGGTAACAGGGGACCTCAACTCGCTCGCACTCATCGCTGAGTCTGACCCAAGTGCGCTCCTCATTGAGAAGCACGTGACCGCCCACTCGAGCTTCCTCCGAGCCAAGTGAGCCTTCATGGCTATATCCCACTGCATCAGACTAACTACTACAATCAGTATCAGTCAGCATCCGAGTAGCTTCAGCCATGAGGAGAGCAGGTGTGTCATCGTTGATTAGTCGATCATCCGACAAAAACGATCTTTAGTCAGCATGCCTGGCCTGACTGCAGGCTTCACAAGGTATGACCAGTCTAACTGAGCTACTGACGAATGAATGTTACAGTCGGTTTGACCAGCATGACTGACATTTGTCGGCTGGCACATGGTCATGACAAGTACAGGTTCGTCATGACCTTCATTTTGCACGTCTTGCACCAGATGCACCTCCTCCCTCAT
>NW_025225610.1:123260-135472 GCF_018294505.1 Triticum aestivum | reverse complement strand
TTCGTGCAGCAATCCACGCCCAGTGCCCCGGTTTCTTGTAGTAGCGAGACACGTCCACCGCCACTGATAGAATTGTTCCCAGCATTGGTGTTTCCTTGGTCGCCGTTGGAGGCACGCCCACGCCCTCAAATGAGGCCCGGTTCACCGCGGAGGAGCTCACTGTCGAAAGAATCCCCGCGTTCCCATTGCTACAAGATCACGTTCCACTGCTCCGATGTGGGTAACAGTTAGCCACCAGTGCTCTCAAGACCTTCGTCGCCACGCTCCTCGGAGACTTTCCCGTCAAGTTCCATGATAGACATGGTGGACAGATCCAGAGAAGCTTCAGGCACACCCGGCTTGTGATCGGTTCGGTTTTGGTGAGACCTAGCAAGCGCATTGTGAAGTTGTCAACGTGCTCACCAGGCTAGAACTTGATCTCCCTGTACCAGAGACGAACAGTCTGCACCTTTTACTCATGCAAGTGGTCTACGCCTATGTGCAGTGTCTTGCTGGTGTCACATGCCTCCTTCGCAGTCTTGTTACTTGCAAGAATGGGCAACATCTCCTGCGGCACGGAGCGAAAAATCGCCTCCATCGCCAGACGGTCTTTGGCGAACTCCACGTCACATGTTTCCATGGCTTGCCACATGTGACGAGCTTCCATGATGACCTTCAACAGGAACAACCAACCAGGGTAGTTGATCTGTTTGAGTAGGGGAAAGAAGGTGTCGGACATACCCACGCTACGCATGGAGCGCGGTGTGCCCAGATCACCTCTCTGCCTGCCCTGCAGCGTGAGCGCGTCGGCCGCGCATGTCTCGTCGGCCGCACTCTCCTGGGCGTCTTACAGGCGCCAGCACCGACACCGTCCTTCGGCATCTACTATGGCATAACGTAGTGCTGTGATAATCAATTGTTTGCAATCCGCCTCGTCTCTGTGTGTAGATCGCCTGCATTCCGAGCAGAGCTCCGACGTAGCCGACTTTTGCCCCTTGCCATACCAAGTGAGAGGGAGGGGGATGAAGCGGAGGACCGACGCAGACATGCGCACGCGTTTGAGTTTTTGGTTGTGAGTCTATCTCATTTTTTGCTTCTATTCATAGCTAATTATAGACAGAGCTACAAGAAAATATTCTACCTACTCTCAACAGCTCCCAACTGCTCCCACCTACCCCTACATTCTCGGACTGGGCACATGATAGTGATATGATGGGAGCATATGTACTACCTACATCTAAGTCAACTTGCATTTAATTGAACATCCTCAGTCGAAATGCCTATTAGAGCGAACTAGCACCCGACAGAACATCCTCACTCAAAGTCCCTACCTTGAGTGAACTGTGACACATCGTTAGTCTGTTTATACAGCCAGAGTGAACCTCACCTGATTCAACATGGCCCGAGTGAAAAACTTCACACAACCGCTAACACACGGCGGTAGCGCCTACTTCCACCAACACCCATGGTCAGCTCACCACCCACCGCGCTCGGTGGTTCTAAGCCGTCGAGTCACTTGCACTATGGGACGGGCTTCGACGTGACGTTGATAATCTGTCCACCTCATGCGATCGACGGCCATGACTACAGGGTGGCCCACGCCTGTGTTAATATATATACATGCTTAGGACCTGACTCTACCAGTTTCCACAAACCGACTAGGACTCTTCGCCTAAACGCAGAAACACATATCCTTGCAGCACACGTACAGTATTGGACTCAATGTCCACTTCATATACAAATTAGTATTATTTTTGCAAAAGTTATAGACCTATTATAGAAGTTCACCAAATGTACAAAGCATGTATGTTGAACTAACGAATCAACGTAATAACCTGATTACTAGAGATGCGTATTTGTCCAAATTTGCTAACAAGGACAGCACAATAATTCGAGATAATACCAAACAAGATTGTGATTTTTGGGTCGTCTTGGTTTTTTTATGTCTGCGAGGACGAAACGACCCGATTTTTTGGTCGGCTGCTGCCTCGGAATTCCATGTCGTGTGTCATTGCGGAATAGGTCGCTAGCACCGGAAGAAAGAAACCATCACTGGCACTGGCAATAGGTCACTGAGACTAAAAAAGGTGTCACTGGCTAAACAACGCATCGTCTACCTGACGCTCAAAGATATTCCCCAAGACAACATGCAATGGCATATAAACAATGGACCGCCACAGCTTCAAATTAAATCGTTTCTGCCGGCATGGTTGAAGAGGAAATGAACCTGCGAATAATGCAGTAGTCCCATTTCCTTTGCAAAATGGAGCGGAACTTTTGTACGATCATTTCATCTCATCAAGATGTTTATTAGAATTTAGAACTTGTGATGTCCTACTATGTTAAGAAAACCAGGCAAAACTGAGCGTATCATGGATTACATAATCCGGTAAGGTGTCTACGCAAAACATAGCTTCCATTGCAAGAGAAAACTGATGCGGATAAGGGACAAAAGGAAATCATTAAAAAGATGTCTTAACCAGAAGATACTCCTTACAAACAGTACAACATATATTTCCCGTAAAAAGGGAAGATTACAACATGTACCAACGAGATCAATGGACACACTGTCGAAAATTCATATGAAAGATAAACAACCTAGTCACTTATCTAGGTAAACAACAACAGAAGCAACAATGTACACAACCAATGACAACACATGAACATGATTCTACAACATATTAAAGGAGACAACAACAGTGACCCAAGGCACAATGAAACGTCCAGTATCTTCCATTCACAACCATAACAATGCTCTATTGCCGCGACACTTGTAGAAATTTCAATGTGATGTCTGACTCAGCTTGCTTCTCTTTGATATGTCTTCACATCAGTAGGAGTCCGATGTGATGTCTGATTCAACTTGCATCTCTTTGATATATTAATCTGAATAAGAACCTTCTGGATCATAGTCTCCATCCTCCGAGTCCTCTGAAGGTAATCCAAGGTCATCAACTTTCTCTTTCTCCTTCACATGTTCTGAATTGTCAGAAGACATGATGAAATTTGAGTCATCAGAGTCTGAACCTTCATCCCCATCCTCTTTTGATGATCCTTCCATGTGACCAGCCACATGTTCTTCGGATATATTGGGGTCAAAGTCATGGTCTTCTGAATCGTCCGAAGGAAGATCAGGTAAATCATTTTGCAGAGGCCCGTCTACCACCGCAGCTGTCCCAGGAAAAACTTTCTGCAAGAATAATGTAGTATCATGGTGGAATATTCTTACCGGTGAAGTATTCTTAAGATTGAACATGTTACCTCCCAAGAATCATTAATGGAAAGATTTGTCCCTTGGTGTTCATTTATTAATTCTATACACTTTATCTTGCAATCACATGCAGGGCAAAGCCATCGTTCTCCTGCCTCAGGGACTACAAAGGGAATGATAACATGAATTAATTAACACCATAAATAACAAAACCTTGCATACAAAAAGGAATTAGGGAAATAAATATTACTATCTTCGGTGAGTAAAGGAGGGTTTAAACAATTTTGGTGGAACCCTCTGTCGCAGCCGTCACAGAGAACGATGCCATTATTTGATGTAGGGCCTTGCAATCTACAAGCGGCACAAACAATCTGTAAGATGGGAAGCATGGTCACTGATTAAAATGTTTAGCACAAAAGAGCACAACACGGGAAAAAATGTGTATACATACATGGTCACAAGATATCATTCTTTCAGAATCAATCAAAGTGTTTTCAAGCTTCCCCACAGTTAGAAGATTATCAAGCTTCTGGAAAGCTTCTCGTATTCTTAATTTGCACCGCATGATCTCTGCCTTGGCTCGTTCAAGCTCCTTCTCCGGCCTTATCTTTTCCAAACTGCATGTTGGAGTATGGGTAAATAACATTTCTATATTGCAACTCACATCGCAAGGAATCCACAACTAAGAACAGCCAAGAAACTGTGTTGTTGACCATGCATGTGAACCAAAAGAAAAGGGAACATCAATTTAATTGAACCCTAATTGGAACTGGGTGTTGACCAAGTGGCTAGTAGCGCGCGGTTGTCTGCGCCACCCGGATTCAAGCCTTGGGCTCCGCAGGGTGTGTGTCTGGGTTGTTTCTTGTTTAAATGCCAGAGGGGCTAGTTCAGTTGGTCTAGTTGTTTTTAAAATGAACCCGAAATAATTCATTACAACTGGCACAATTAGATATAATAAATGTACATGAATGAAATATAACATCTGAAGACGTAAAGTCATCAATAGAGATAATATGATAAAGCATGTAAAAGGATACCATTCTGCCAATTGTTTTGAACACGAAAAAACCATTCTGTTCTTTCTTTTCTCAAATAACTACGAAGAGGGACCAAAGAGATTCACAGCACAATTAATGGGGAGCTACATTAAGGTCGACCTCAGGACTCATGACTGTATTTCTCAAGTGAAATGTACAGATGGTAAGCCTGTGACTTTATTTATACTTCTAGCCCCACACACTCATGGTTGACAAAATGCACATTAAGTACGGAAGACCAATAAAAGGGAAGTGTTTTAGCTTAACACCCAACTCAGGAACCTTTTTATTTTTAATTTTGAAATTACTAAAATTACCCTTTTTTTACTACTGCACGGATCAGAATTACTCCTTCTGTCCCACTATATAAGAGCGTTTTTTTACATTAGTGTAGTTTCAGAAACACTTTTATATCATGGGATGGAGGTAGTATTACGGTAACAGTGAGCCCCATTTAGTTGCAGCGGGTCTTCACATTTCTAGTAAATAATATCCATATGTAATAGTGCTCCAGAAAGAGAAGTTGCTAATTAATTAACATATATACATATGAAATAAATACACCTGCTTCTAGAAGCAACAGCGCCAAATACACCTAGGAGTAAGACAATAAGAAGATTGCAATAGTTGAACTAAAAGTGAATATTGTTATCCTCCAAGCCTTCTATTCTAAAATATAGTTCAACTAATAGTTCAACTAAAAGAGAAGTTGCTAATTAATTAGCACATATACATATGAGATAAATACAGCTGTTTCTAGAAGCAACAGCGCAAAATACAGCTAGGAGTCTAAGACAATATAAGAAGATTGCAATAGTTCAACTAAAAGTCAATATTGTTATCCCTCCAAGCCTTTTTGTGTGACACCCATGGTGTTATATAGCTCCAGAAGGGTGTTATGAATTTTTATTTGCTCCCTCCATTCCATTTATAATGTCTAGTCTATTAGTTGTTTCGGTAAGACCAAGGAGGAGCCTAGAGTGGTAGTTTGGATTTTACCTCTGGTTAAAATGTGTATTAGTTCATTAATTTCCAGCAGTTGTTTAATTGCCCATCTGATTAAACGTTGGGAGTAAAGCAATAGTATGGATGCATCGTGTCTGGAGTAATAATTGTTTCCTGTTGCTAGCTATTCAGACTAAGCAAATAACAAGCATGCACGTGTGGGTACGAAACGAGCTGAGGGGGGCGTGCGGATGGTGCAATAACTGCCCTACGACCAGATAAGAATCCGTGTATATGCAAGTAACGAGTGGAGCTAAAATCAGCAACTCGGGTGTAAAAAGATAAATGCAGGTTACAATTATGAAATTGTGCTAACTAAAAGATCATAAAGAAGGGAGTAGTGGGAGTAATAATAAATGAAACTTTAGCTACAAATGAAAGGTGAATAGAGAGGTGGCGAACCTTTGATTTTTCCAGCCTTCACTCTCATACACTTGAAGAAAACTTTGCTGAAAGTTTATCCGATTCAAAAAGTATCTAATCCCCTTCGGAATTTTCAATAACTCATCGTCTGGTCCACTCTCTGTTGTTTTTTTCCTTCTTATTCTTTTAGCAGTTGGCTTTAGGGGAGTGTCCACAGGGTCGCCAGTTGGCTTCTTCACGGCTCTTTCTCTTTGAGTTTGCATAGCGTCACTAGGCGACTTATCTGCAACTGATCTAGAACGAAGAACCCTGGCACTGTCAGATGATCTCAAATGATATGTTCTACTTGACGTTGCCCAGGAGTATTTCCTTCCCCTGTTTGCCGCCCTTTTGAAAGTTTTCCTTTCCCCCAATAGGGTTGTATGTGGAAAAGGAAAACTTCCCCTGTTGGCTCTCTCAGGGTTTGCATATTTCTGAGTCTCGGTAATGTCCTCAGCATAGCCAGATGTATTACTTTTGTCCATATCGGATGGCGGCCAGAATCTAAATGATGTTGTAGTAGGAAAGAAGAAGACAACTTCCGAGAAATGCCTTCTTGCAGAGCGCAGCCACAACGGAATCGGGATCTCAGCACCTGCAGCAAGTACACAAAGTGTAGTCAACATTTGTGGGTGTATGAACCAATCACATATACATAATATCACCTATAAAACATTGATAGCTAACTTTGCATCTCCAAAATATAACGCATTAATTATTGCAATCTATAGTTGAAATTACATGCATGTACGTACGAAGTCCATAATTTTCTGCCAGCCGTGAAGCAGTCTCAAAACATGGGCACCACAGTCTATACACAACCTATAATTTAAATCTACTTCTTTTCATATCCAAGGGCAGTCACGATTTCGAGTATACAGAGTTCCGACTAGCTTCCTAGAGATGGATCTAGCGTGAGCAAACCATCAAAACAACAGAGACTTGTAAAGTGAACTTGCGAAGCAATCCATCAATCCACGGGTCTCTCTTCTAAACTCAAACCCAAAACGAACCAATCCATCTATCCATCACCAAGTTTGGACCGGACGGGGTCGAATGTTTCTATTTGGCCGCCGCTGGAATCAGAAGATGACGAGGATCTAGGAATAGGAAACGGGGTCGAGGAAATCAGACGGGGGAGGAGATGGCCGGACGTGGAGGAATTAAAGAAGCTTGATTGTGGTGAACTACTCATGAGATGCCTTAGAGATGGCCGGACGTGGAGGAACAACTCACCGTGCTGGGCGCCGCCGCTGCCGGTGGTTTGTCGCCAAGCACGGCTGGGATGGGATGTCTGTGAGCGAGGCGATGGCGGGCGATCGAGCGGTAGCTGGCGAATGGCTTCTCGGGCCGGCCCATGTGCAGCTCTTTGGAGTTTTGGACCCACTAACAGAATTGTGTAGTGTTTTATGACGTGGATCTCAGCCCATTTATGCCTACCAGCAAATATAATTATGAAGTAGTACAGGTTAGTTCCATGTGTCTCTTATGATGACAAAATCGAAGGATTCATTGTTTCTCTTGGAGTTGTTGATCAATCATTCAACATTTTCACTCCTTCAATATTTTTCCCCTGAAAATGAGGTCTGAAGGCATCAATCTATTAATCAAGCACAAGAAAATTGTTTGGTTAATTAGTGAAAAACCAAGCGTAACCCATTACAGCTAGCTCAAACAGTCGTCATGACTCATGAGACATGACTGACACCAACCATTACCCTAGCTAACTCCACACACACTGTCTAACACTACTATGGACTAATTCATGCATCGAGTACCATTCTAAAAATAGAGTGAAAGCATATCTCACGTTACTTCCATGAGCCTCTGAAGTCTTGAAGAATATGATGTTGTCATCGGTGTAAAGGAGATGGGATATACCATGGCTCAACCTAGAATTAAAGTGATTCTTCCATCAGAAACTTCACGCTCCAAAACTTTGCACAAATCTATTGCCATTTGGAAGGATAGGAAAGAACAATGGAAGAGCTTCTCCATTGTGACTTGTCCCGTGGTATTGCCCTCGTTGACTACATGAGTCGTTGGGTTGGATCAAGTGTACAATTATAACCTTCTCGAGACTCCAATTTTTTTTTATTTGCTGGCCTCATTTCTTCTGCTTCGTTGCTTTAATGGGAATCTATGGGTCTTGCTTTGCAATGTAGCATTGGAGGTTGTAGTGTGGGTTTTAAAGTCCTCATGTTAAGCCATAATTTCGTTTTTCTGTTGCCAATAACAAAGCTGTGGTTAGCTCATCTTTGGGCTTACAGATTGTGTTTGTCAGAATTTCATTTGTCAATTTCATCTCATAAATGGTTGTTTTGCTGAACTCATAAAGTATGATTCAGATTTGCATGCTGATGTAGATTTAACGGAATTTTCTTCCCATAGTCCTACGGCAGTCAAAGATACTTTTGATTTTGTCTAGCCTGGTGCTTACAAGGATCCATCGCCCGCAAAATAACCGGGTATGTATCATGATAGGAAAAATAAATGCCGGGTATGAAACATACTCAGCGAAGAGCATTTTAACCATGGCGAAGTGTAAGCTGAGTGTTACACTCGGTTGAGTGTACTTGATCGCCTTAATTTGTATTGGATTAGGGGTTGTAAGCCGAGTGTCAGTTATCGGGTAGTCGGCTTATATGTAAGCCAAGTGCAAAACTGTGGCACCCGGCGAAAACAAGTGGTATCACAGCCGATAGAACCTAACGAAGATGCCACATGGCACACCTGTAAGCCGAGTGTCACTTTAAGACATGTGCATAGACAGCCACATGGTTTACTGGTAAGCCGTGACAGTGGTGTCAGCCATGTGTCTCCCATGGTTCACGGCTTAAATGTAAGCCGGAGGAGGGGAGAATGTCGTGTACCTATCTACCACACAGTTTACATGGGAAACTGTGAGGCCTGGGTGCGCCATGTGTCTTAGGACGCACATGGCTTATTATGTAAGCCGAGTGCCCTCTCATTGTGTTTGCCGACACGGTGGGGTTCCCAACTGCTACCACATGTCCAATATAAAATGAGTCTTTAGCTACCGCACTCGGCTTATATATAAACCAGCACATGTCATTTAGTTCTTTGGCTTCTATAAGACGAGTACTTTTTCTGGGCCATATGGCTTACGATTTTGTAAGTCGAGTGCTTGAAATAGGTGACCGAGTTATACGTATAATATAAGCCGAGCGCATTGGCTCAGAGACACAGCTTATATAATATACGTCGAGTGCTTTTACCTGGGCAGCCCGGCTTATAGTGGGTAAGCCCATTACTGCACTCGGCTTATATGCCAAGCCAGGTACTGTTTCTGGGCTACATGGCTTACGATTTTGTAAGTCGAGTGCTTGAACTAGGCGACCGGCTTAAATAATATAAGCCGGGCACATTGGCTGGGAGACACGGCTTATATAATATACGTCGAGTGCTTTTACCTAGGCAGACTGACTTATAGTGGGTAAGTCAATTACTGCACTCGGCTTATATGCCAATCTGCTTTCCTTTGTTGGTTTGCTGTAACAGCCTTGCAATTGAAACAACAATATATCCAGCAATATAGCTCCACCAAACTCAACATGCATAGATATCCAACCATATGTATAGTAGCTCCACAGAGTTCAACATGCATACATCCAACAAAGTTGCACATATCGAACAAATTTAGACCAAACATAACCATATTGTTCATAAGCATAACATTCACAACCATGAGATCCACTACTGAGAACATAGCATGTAAGGCCACAATCGATGCCATCCGCTTCGCAAACTTATAAGTTCATTACGACAAGCATGAGTTTCCGATTTTAAAATGCAAACAACCGATAAGGTTCAAAGTGAAGATAAGAAGAATGAAATAGCACTAGTAGAAAAAGGGTCAAACGTGAAGCACATTAGTGCCGGTTTGAATTAGAGCCGGCACTAATGTGTACATTAGTGCCGGTTCGTGGCGGCGATCAATAGTACCGGTTCGTGGCGAACCTTTAGTACCGGTTCGTACCACGAACCGGTACTAAAGAGGCTGTGTCAGCCTGCGGTCAGGCTATGGCCCCACCATCACCATTTAGTGCCGGTTCGTACCACGAACCGGTACTAATGAAGTTATGGCAAGCTGTTTTTAGTCCCACCTCGCTCCCCTAACAAGCCTTTTACCACCTTAAATACGTTATTTCTCAAACTATCACAAGCACTTGGTCTTCATTGAACTCCATGTGTAGAATTTGCGGCCGCAATATGAGTCTTCATCGGTTTATAAATCGTTGATGACTCATATTGACAATTCAGATTATACACACAAAGATCATTGATGATCAAAGTATTTTTGATGTATAAGAGATCATATTGACAATTTAGACTGTAAAGAAATATAAGATCATGATCTAAATGCTCTTATATTTTTTGTGTTCAGTATGCACCATTCAAAGCGACGCCATCAACTTTCAACCGTTTATGCCTTCATTTGCTATTTTTCATGCATTTAATGATTTGTTTTGAGAACTAAATGACCTGGAAATTGAAAAGCACTACAAATGAACTCTGAAAAAGTTGAAACTTGGCATGGTATCATCATTTCACCCACATATCATGTTCAAAAAAGTAGAGAGGGTTACGACAAAAACTGGATGCACTTCGTTTACAAACTGGACAATCTCTTTCGAAGTATTCGGGTTTCTGACGAAATTAAACTCATTTGTTACAAAAGGCATTTCATTTTTTTAAACTTATTACAACTCCAGACTTTTTGTGCATTCAGTATGCACCATTCAACTGCTAGGCGGGAGAAGCTCTTTGGTACCGGTTCCAACTGCTAGGCGGGAGGAGCTCTTTAGCACCGGTGCGTGCCACGAACTGGTACTAATGAGGTTGTGTCAGGTAAGGCTGGGGCCCCACAAGCACCTTTAGTACCAGTTCATGGCATGAACTAGTACTACAGTTTTTTGGTAAGTTGTTTTTAGTCCCACCTCGCAAAGAGAGAGGGACTAGGAGCGGTTTATAAGCCCTGAGTGTAGAGACGATGAAGAAGAGGTTCAATGCTCACGTTGCTTAGCTTCAAGCCTTCAGTAATATGGTAGACTGCACGGAGCTATGTGCAGTGCAGTTTACACTATTCCGAAAGGCTTGAAGCTAATTAACGAGCATTGCACCTCTTTTTTATTTTTAATAACTTATTACAACTTCGGACTTCTTCTGTTATGGCAAAAACTAGTTGCACGTCGGCATTTCGTTTTTTTAAACTTTGGTTATACCTCCAGACTTTGACCATCAAGTTTTAACCATCAACTTGGCATGGTATACAAAAATAAATGAATAGGAAAAAAAATAAAGCAGAAAAGAAAAAATAGCAGAAAAGAAAAAAACTATAGCAGAAAAGAAAAAAACTATATAAAAAACTACTCAGAAATAAATAGAAGAAACTAAATAAAGCAGAAAAGAAAAAATAGCAGAAAAGAAAAAAAAACTATAGCAGAAAAGAAAAAAAACTATATAAAAAACTACTCAGAAATAAATAGAAGAAAATAAATATAGTAGAAAAGAAAAAACTACTCAGAAATAAATAGAAGAAAAAATAAAGCAGAAAAGAGAAAAACTATAAAAAAAATTGGGGCGCTGCCCTGTGGGCCTGCTAGGCCAAGGGCGTGCAATTACAGGCCCTAAAGGCCCAGCAGACTCACAGGACAGCACGCAGAAGTTAGGCCCACAAGCCTGCTATATAGAGGAGTTCAAAGAGGCAGCCGCGGCTGGGTTTATAAACCAGTGCGGCTACCCTTCGCCCGGCGAGATGGGACTAAACTTTTAGGCCTGCTCTTCCCACCTCTTGGCCTGGCCAAAGTCGGCCTTTAGTACCGGTTGGTGGCTCCAACCGGTACTAAAGGCTCATCCTATATATACAGCACTTACAAAAATTTCAGTTACATCTTCCCACTTCGTCTCCAACCTCTCGCAACATCGCCGCGCGCCGCTCATCGATCCCGTCGTCGCCGCCCGTCGCCCGTCGTCCGTCGTCGTCGCCGCCGCCCGCCGCCGCCCGTCGTCGTCGTCGTCTCGCGAGCCGCCGCCGTCCGTCGTTGTCGCCGCGTGCGATCCCGTACGTATACGTCTCTCGCTCTCGCGTACCCACGCCGCGCGCGCACCCGGCCCATACGTACGCTGCCGCCCCCGCCCCGTACGCCGGCGCCCCCGCTCGTACGTACGGGGCTGCGGCGTACGGAGCCGCACTGCAGTACACACACATATATATACACACACATACACACACACACACACATATACACACACATACGTACACACACACATACAAACACACATATATATACACACACATACATACACACACACATACACACACACATTTTTTTACTTATTTTCTGTTTTCTGTTTTTTAGAAAAGTTAATTAGATGATCGAATGTTAGATCGATTAATGTCGAATGTTAGTTGAATTAGCTAGATTTGAACTAGTTTATTTAGGTATATGAGATTTGTACTAGTTGAATAATTAATATAACTAGTTTATTTTTATTAAGAAAATTGTCGAACTAGTTTATTTAGGTATTTGAGATTTGAACTAGTTGAATAATTA
>NW_025225610.1:110592-123239 GCF_018294505.1 Triticum aestivum | reverse complement strand
AAGTTAATTAGATGATCGAATGTTAGATCGATTAATGTCGAATGTTAGATGAGTTAGCTAGATTTGAACTAGTTTATTTAGGTATATGAGATTTGAACTAGTTGAATAATTAATATAACTAGTTTATTTTTATTAAGAAAATTGTCGAACTAGTTTATTTAGGTATTTGAGATTTGAACTAGTTGAATAATTAATATAACTAGTTTATTTTTAGTAAGAAAATTTAGGTATCTGAGATTTGATGATCTAATTAAAATATTATTTGTTAATGAGTTTTTCTGTTTATTTAATTTTTTATATATTTTGAGTTTATATAAATGTTAGATTAATGTCGAATGTTAGATGAATTAGATAGAAAAGTTAAATATATAGTAATGTCAATTGTTAGAGATGAATATAGTTAGATATATTAATGTCAAATGTTATGAATATATATTTGAATTGGCTAGATATTAATTAATGTTAGATAGTAATAAGTGTTTAATATTTCACCTATATGAACATAGGAAATGTAATCTGACGACGAAAAAGATTTCATTATGTGCGAACACTGTGAAGACCAGCGCGGCCTATGCGACAGAAATTTCCTTGTTGATGGTAGGCGCTTCAGTATCAAGCTGAATGAGATATTCGAAGTGGATACAGTAAGTCACAACGGCAATTATTATTTGAATGCAAAACTTATGCTTCATTTGCTTCAACTTATAATTTTAAATTTTCACTATTCTACTAGCGCATCCCCTGCCATGCAAGAATTTTTGTCTTGGATAAGATAGGTTTTAGTGCTATAGATGATATGGAGGTAAAGAGAGTTTACTTGAAGACCGAGCATGGGTATACTTTCAACGTCAAATTATATAATGGAGACACATACACCCATTTTGAATGCAAAACTTGGCAAGCACTATGCAAGGCTTATGCATTTGAGTCTGATATGGTTATCACCTTTGATATTCGTTCGGAAGATGATATTGAAGGTAATATAGACATCTGGGTCGATGTGCAAACGCCTCCAGTTCTACCATTATGTGAGTTTTTCTCAACCATGCATGCATATGTTTATGTCTTTGATACAGTTTATTCAAAAATAGTTGACAAAATTTGTATTGTCAGCTTATTTCGGTTCAAGCAAACATGTCCGGCGCTTGGTAGACATGACCTACTACTGCCCCGGGGCTCAACTAAACTGCGAGGAGATAAGTCATTATGTTTCATGGCTTGAGGATCTTCATACTGTCAAGACAACAAAATTTCCTGAACTTAGAAATGTTAGTACTCAAAACGTGCGACCAATGGTGATCGTATTGAACTACGGTCACATCTATAATCGAAAGATGGTAAGATTTTTACTATTTGTCTTTAATTAGTGCATCTTTTGCATACATTATTTTTGAAGCTAAACTTTCATTGCTAAGTATATTAATTACTATACGATGTTCTTCAACAGGGACTTCCGATGACAGTTGTGCCTCAGTGGATCGAGACAAAAGGTCGCATGTCAATGGTTAGCTTACGACCAAGATTTCCTACATTGCACATGAGTGCATTCAGGATTTCTGAAAGCGAAGAATGCTTAATAGTGAAAGATTGGAGTAAAATTGTTAATGATCGCAGAGAAGTACTAGGGGGCAGCAGGGAGAAGCGCAACCCAAGATTAGGAGACAGATTCATCTGCATGCTCCAGTATGATGAATCAGGAGAGCTATACATGTTCTATGCTATTCTACCTGAGAGGGAGCAACAGGTGTGATTTAGCTAGTTCATGCTCTTAGTACTTGTCCTCTCTCATGTCCGTATTGTCCTGAACTTCGATGTTGGTGATGATTATGTTGAACTCGATGATATCTTTGCTTCTGTTACAAAGTGAATGTTTCTTCTTTAAGCTAGCCAGTGTTGGTGATGATTAGATAGCGGTAATGACTATGATGATTAAATAGTGGTAATTAATGACGACTACGATTATTCTTAGCTAGCTACAGTTTATTTATTTATTAATATGTGATGATGATGAGTTATATATATCATTTATGAAAAAAACCGCAAATTAGTTTGAACTAGATGGATCCAAGCTAAGTGATCTATATATATATATATATATATGCCATATCCATATCCATATCAAGTATAACAACTCATTATAACGTAAAACAATCCTAAATTAAATTGATAACACAAATTTAAATGAAAAATAAAAAATAAAACAAAAACCCACCAACATTTAGTATCGGTTGGTATTACCAACCGGTACTAAAGGGCTCCCGGCCCCCTGAGCTGGCTCGTGCCACGTGGTTGCCCATTAGCACCGGTTCATGCTGAACCGGTACTAAAGGGGGGGTCTTTAGTGCCCACACTTTAGTGCCGGTTACGGAACCGGCACTAAAGGGCCTTACGAACCGGTGCTATTGCCTGGTTCTGCACTAGTGTAGGAAGCACCAAAGTTTGTGAGAATTATATATATTGATAAGGCAGAAGCATGCATATCAAAATTCAACATCATTGTTTCATGCATTCTCTTGGGTTTAAGAAGCACAAGCAACAACAAGGCACATGCATCGACAAATACTTGGACTAGTCATTCTTTTGTGGGGGGGCGAAGCGCCATGTGTGATAGATCATACTAGTACGAATGCAAATGACAACATATAGGATAGGCACAAATTAATCTTACCACTTAACTACATCTCCCACGTCTAGGGGAAATACTCACATGTCCTAAGAGGGGAATCAATCACAACGAATATAAAACCCATTAAAACCATATCGATAACACCGTGAAGATCCACGATAAAATGAAATGGATAATTCAAATAGTCTTGATCTCCAGACGAGATTGAGTAGAATTACTGTTGTCCTCCCAATTGGAGTTCCTAATACAATACTGAAGATGGTGGTGGTGATGATGAAGATCAAAGGACCAAAACTAAGATGACCTCTAATAGTTCTTCAAATCCTCTCTTCTCCTTTTTTGGGTGGTGCGGTGGCGGCTAGGGTTCTCTTTCTCGCCTGGGCCCTTCACGAAAGTTGCTTGTATAGACGTGATGGAGCTGATGGCAGTCCATACGAGCGCTAGGGTTTCTTTAGGACAGATGCCCCATTTGGCTTGATTTGCAGCAATTGTCCTTGGTTTCCTTCCATAATTAATTTTCCTGCCAAACATTGAGAAAATTTTCTTCTCTTTGAAGGGATCATCGTTAGAAATATGCAAAGAGTAATAAGAACTCCAACGAAACCAAGCAAGAATCACTACTAAGTCATCACAAATTCTCAAGCCATCAGTGGCTAGGCAGGGCCGCCACACCTGCGCGCCCTTCCACCGCTGGAACAACCAATCAAACAACTCCGATGACATGGACGGCGAGGGGGTGCCAACGGCCAGCATTGCCAGGCATACGAGGCCACCATCCGCTACAAATTAGTATATAATTTTTTTTAAGTTTAATTGTATGGGCAAAATATCGTCTGAGCTATGTAAATTTTACCGAACTTATGTCCATTTGCAAGACTTATGCCGTGTTTGGAAGATACCGCGTGCGGATGTTTGACATAGCCGTTGAATGGCCTGCTTCGCATAAGTGTCCGAATACACAGACATGAACAAATATTATGTCTATTTTCGGGATCGGCGTTGCAGATGACCTTATATGGATCATGCACATTTAAAGAACTAAGGAGTGTGGGTAGCACGCACGGTGAAAAAAGGCTGATAAAATGGTCGGACGTGTCACAATGTGTATACCATGTCGGAAGTCATTCAAACAACTTTTGATACGGTATGCAAGTTGTGACACGTCTTGCCATTTATCGACATTTTTTACCGGAAAAACTTTACAAATTGCAGAACATATGGAAAACCCAAACAACTTGACATGTTGCCTTGAATTGGTCTCACAGGGGCAAGAAAATGAAAATGTTTTTTTTAACATCCTTGAAAAGACCTCAACTTTAGCCACAAGGTGGGCAATGCCCATAGTAGGCATCCATGCCATGCTTGAACGACTTCGAAAGCAATATGCATGTTGCGACACGTCCGGCCATTTATCTGCCTTTTTTTAAACAAGAAAACTAAAGAAAATGCAAAATCTATCGAATAACAAAACAACTTGGTATGGAGCACCCAATTGGTAATATAATGCCATGCAAATTTTTTTTACAAATTCTAAAACAGTTCGGGATGTTCGTGCTTTCAAAATTTGTTCGGAATTTAAAAATGTTCCTGTTTTTATAAATAATTATACACAAATACAAAAAATGTTCAGCGAACTTCAAAAAACAGTTTTAAATTGTTGTTCCCATTTTTTATTCCAATTTTTTTTATTTTTGTTCGTGTTCAATATTTTGTTCACTCTTTTTCAGAAAAGTCCGGTTTTGACATCTGAGCAAATTTCAAAATCTCGGTCATTTTTTAAAAATTTTGTACTAGAACGCAAATGTTTGCATTTTATGAATAGATTTTGAAAAGGTAAAAAATTTAAATTTTTTTGAAAATAAAATAAAAGGGTGAGCATCTTTGAAAAAGAAAAAAGAAACATTTTATAAAAAATGAATAGATGAAAAGGAAAACAAATATTAGAAAAAGATCGGTTAGACAGTGGGCCGGCCTAGCGAAACCGGGGCTTCCGTGAACTGAAGAAGAGGCAAAGTCTTAAAAAGTCAATCAGCACAAGTATTATGATGTCCTAGTGGTTAGTGTGGTTCTCTGGATGAAGAAGTCTTGAGTGCGGTTCATGTCGTCCCCAATCTTTTTTGAAGTTTAATAGAAAATCTGGCCCTAAACATACGGTGTATACGTTCCGGCAGGCAACCCATCATACATACGAAACTGGGTACGATTTGCCAAAATTCCATATTGCCCTTTATATGTTTAGTGATGAGGGCTGTAACCATGGCCCTTTCCCATCGTAATCTCACAGTCGGTACGTAGTCATGATACGAATATATACAAAGAGATTTAGAGTTAGTGACGCTCAAGATAATTAAAATAGGAATATTGATGGTGTTAAGGAAAAACCTTTTACATTTCACTTTGCTCACTGGAGGTATGGTTCCTTGTTCTTGGTAACCTTACTCACACAGTCTGCGGAGAGATGGAGATACAGTGTGGAAAAGTTATCCACAAACAACTGAGTTACTCATTCATACTCGCTTCATGTAGTAGGGTGGTTCACTTGGATTTTAATAGCTAATGGGCTCTTCCATGATCTAAATGGACTATGAATGATCGTACACCACCAAGTCAAATACAGTTAAAAGATAAACTATCTCCGGGCTTGTAGCGGATCGCCCACTCCGTTAGATCAGCGGCAAATGTGGTAGTGACACCGTATTAATGTACGGCCGTATCGAGTAAAATAATTACTGGTGATGGAGGAGGCACAGTGGCTCGGGTGATCCAAAAGGCTAATGGCAGAAAAGACCCAAGTCTGGCCATCACTTCTCGAAACCATTTTAATCTCAGCATCTGTCGGAGTGACGAGGATAGAACTTCTAGCTATAGTTCATTCCACACAATGTAAAGTGCTAGCCATGACCATGTTCCTGATACCTCCTATTCTCATGTGTTCCCAATTCATCAGTTCTTCTCTCACATTTTTTTTTCTTAATTATGTGTGTCTCCATACATGAAGTATTATGCTAGTTTGTATCCAAATAGTTTTGTCGGGGAAGGTGCGAAGATAATGTGAAACAATGTAAGATGATATCTACTCTTGTAAGGATGTGGAGCAGTATATATAAGCGGGCAAGTATTATTGACGCACGTGAAAAGTTGGAGCATCTATTTTCTTGTGGACAAGTTGAGCAGACAACTCACCTAGGGGTACGTAGGTCAAAAAAATGAAATATGTACCTATGTCTGGTGCATCTACAGACCAAACGAATTCGGTTCTAATATTGTTTTCTTTAGCTACTTCGTCCCTCATGAACATCTACAGTCATGATTTTGTTTGGATGTTGCAATTACTCCTCACCTCTTACATGTTCTCCTTGATCTCCTTAACTGGCAAGGACATCATCACATTTCATGCGTGGGCGACCAGGCTTTACTTTTGTGAAGTTTAATTATGTCTAGCTACGTAGGATGCATTTTGTGAGAGCTATATAACAGCTCGAATTATGATTTATGAAGCAATATGTTAATTATTAACATATCCTAATGAACTATATATTTAAACTATCTTGTTATCTTAATTATGTAATGCTAGGTTAATATGAGTGCTTCACAAACTCATCCTAAGTGATAGTGACCTTCGGTTGTTGCTACCTGTCAGCGCGAGTGAGCTGCCAGGCGATTAACTGCAGCAGACCCGATTGGCTACAGTACACGGCATGCTTCAGGTAGGCTATAGTGTGCGTGTGGGCAGAGTGTGAGTATGTTGGGCTGACCGCTACGGCCCAGGCCCATGTAAGCGAGCGATCATATAAGCTGCGTCTCTCCTCTGTACTGGGTATCGATTAAGAATAGAAACAATTGCTTCTCCTACCTTCCTGCTTCTTCTCCAAGTTGCTCCCCTTTCTCCGGATCCCCAATTCTCCATCGCTACCCTAGGGCTTGGGTATTACAATTGGTACCAGAGCTTCGTCGGTCCGATCCGCGCTTCACACACTCGAGGTTCGCCGGTAACATCGACTGATTGGTAGGTTGACTGCTTCGTGCGGTCGACTGTAAATCCGAGACCAGCGTTCGGTCGAACTCAGAGGAAGCGGCGACGGCTCCGTTCAAGCCGAGCGCACAGACAAGGTACCTGGCTGAATCCATGGGGTCGTTCGAGAAACGGGTGATGAAGGAATTCGAGGCGCTGCGGCTGCTTCAGTCCAAGGTGGAAGGGATCGAGGCGATCCAAGCGCGCCTCGACGGGCTGGATGCGAAGTTTGAAGAGCAAGTCTCGCGGCTGGATCAGGTACAGGCCAAGGTAAATCTGTCTGTGAGTTCAATCGGAGAGATTCCACCAAGAGCAAGTTCAGGTGGCGCGAGTGCTGAAGGAATCCACCAGCGTCAGAAATGCACAGTTGGACCGGATCGCGGCAGAGGGCTGTCTGGGAGCGTCGCCGCAGGCGGGAGAAAATTTTGGGGCACCGGCTACATCACGGGCACAGCCGCCACCACAACCACCACCTCCGCCTTTGCGACCTCGCCCATCAGCACCTCCGCAGGTACCTTCCGCATCGCCGGGTCTGGATGAGCAGAGTAGCAAGCGACCCTGGATGCCTAAGATGGAGTTCCCTAAGTTTGACGGCGAGAATGTACGCATATGGTTGGACAATTGTGAAGCTTATTTCCTGCTATATCAGATTCCTGAATCCTTCAAGCTAATGTCCGCATCGCTGCACTTGCAAGGCAATGCCGCTCACTGGTTTCAGTCATATAAACTGACAGAATACTGCAGTACTTGGGAAAAATTTTGTACAGCAATTACGCAGGAGTTTGAGGTCAATGTACACAGAACTTGCATGAGAGACTTGCTGCTGTTGCGTCAGCACGGCACGGTTCAGGAATACCGTACTGCATTCCATCAGATTGTGTACCAAGTTCGCATGTATGAGGGCAATCTCAGTGAAACAATGTTGGTTACACAGTTTGTGCTGGGACTGAAGGAGGAACTGAGAGCTGCGGTCGAAATGCAATTGCCCAGTACCGTGACTAGTGCTTGTGAATATGCTCTGGTGCAGGAGGCTTTGCTCGATCGGGCCAAACAAGGGAACAACAAGCTGGCTCGGTCTGCAGTGTACACTAAACAACAACCACGCCTAGAGCAGACTCAACGACCTCAGCTAGCTGCCGGAGATATGTGGAAGGCACGCCAGCTGAAGGACTACCGGCGACAGAATGGACTCTGTTACAGTTGTGGCGACAAGTTCGCACCAGGTCATGTGTGTGCTAGCAAACAGGTGGCCCAGATCAAGGCCCTGAACATGGCTGAAGAGGCCGCTCAGTTGACTGACGCAGTCTTGGACGCAATAGCTACAGAGGAGGCGATTGAGGAAGCTGCTGCATATCTTTCAGTCAATGCCCTAGCAGGAACCACAAACACTAAAACCATTCAGATTAGAGCTCTGGTAGGAAATCAGGTGATGCTACTGTTAGTTGACTCAGGCAGCTCTCATACTTTTCTGGATCAACAGTTGGAAGACAAATTGAAATGTCCAACAGTACCCTTACCTCAGCCTATGACTGTGAAAGTTGCAAATGGGGAGAAATTGCAGTGCACCCACATGGTGCAGGGACTGAGTTGGTGGACACAGGGGCATACCTTCTCCACAGATATGAGAGTTCTGTCATTGGGGGGCTATGATGCCATACTTGGGATGGATTGGCTCTCACAATGGAGTCCAATGACATGCCACTGGGAGGAACAATGGATCCAGTTCCAAGACAAAGCTACTACAGTCACACTGCAAGGTCTGAAGATACAACCAGTAACTCAACTGCAAGAGTTGACACTGGATCAAGTGGTGAAGTGTCACAAAGGGAATGATATTTGGGCCACTGCAGTGCTATCTGCCCAAACAATGCCATCCGTATCTCCAACTCCAGACTGTATTCAGGACACCATAAACTCTTTTGCTGATATATTCCAGGAGCCCAAAGGATTACCACCCCATAGAGAATTTGACCATGCTATTTCTCTGCTGCCCAACACTACGCCGGTGAATGTTAGGCCTCACAGGTACTCTCCCCTTCAAAAGGATGACATAGAAAGACAAGTCTCTGAAATGCTAGCAGCAGGAATTATCTCTCCCAGCATGTCCCCGTTTGCTTCCCCAGTTCTGTTAGTGAAAAAGAAGGATGGAAGTTGGCGATTCTGTGTGGACTATAGAAGGTTAAATGCAGTGACGGTTAAGAACAAGTTTCCTATGCCAGTTGTGGATGAGCTGTTGGATGAGCTTGCGGGTACCAAATGGTTCACCAAACTAGACCTCAAGGCAGGATATCATCAAATCAGAATGGTAGAGGCTGATGAGCATAAGACTGCTTTCAAGACCCATTTTGGACAATTTCAATTTAGGGTCATGCCATTTGGTCTATCAGAAGCACCGGCAACTTTTCAGTGCATTATGAATTTCATATTTGATGGATTAACAAGAAAATTTGTTTTGGTTTTCATGGATGACATATTGGTCTTCAGCAGAAATTTGGAAGATCATAAGAAACATTTACAACAGGTTTTTCAAATTTTGAGAGAACATCAACTCTATGTCAAACTCAGTAAATGTTCTTTTGCCCAGCAGCGGTTAGAGTATTTAGGCCATATTATTTCTGACAAAGATGTGGCCACCGATCCAAGCAAGACAACTGCTATGGTCAACTGGCCAGTTCCTACTACAGTCACTGAGCTCAGAGGATTTCTTGGACTCACTGGTTACTATAGGAAGTTTGTGCAACATTATGGGATTATTGCCAAACCACTTACCAACTTACTGAAGAAGAAGGCCTTTCAATGGACGGCTGAAGCACAAACTGCCTTTGACCTTCTCAAGCAGGCTATGACTTCTACTCCAGTCTTGGTATTACCTGATTTCAACAAACCTTTCTGTATAGAAACAGATGCTTGTGACTCCGGTATTGGAGCAGTTCTTACACAGGAAGGACACCCTGTGGCTTACTACAGCAAGTCTCTAGGGCCAACCAATCAGAAATTGAGCATTTATGAGAAAGAATTTCTAGCTATTATCATGGCCATTGAGAGGTGGAGATGCTACGTTTGCAGGGGGCCGTTCGTGATCAAAACCGACCACAAGAGCTTATGTCACTTGGAAAACCAAGCCCTTACTTCAGAGCTACAGAAAAAGGCTATGACAAAACTAATCGGGCTCCAATTCCAGTTCCAGTACAAAAAAGGCGAGGACAACAAGGCCGCTGATGCTCTATCTAGAGTCTCCTCAGGACAGCCTGTCTGGATCCAGGAAATACTTAACTCTTATGAGATTGATTGCAAGGCTCAACACCTCCTACAGAAACTGGTGGTCAACCCTGATGAAGAACCTGAGTTTTCTTTGGAAAAGGGTCTGCTCAAACACCAGGGCAGAATTTGGGTTGGGGCCAATGCAGGTTTGCAAACAAAAATCATTGAAGCACTCCACTCTTCTCCTGTGGGAGGCCACTCTGGCAGTCAGGCCACTTATGAGAGAGTGAAGAAATTATTCCACTGGTATGGCTTAAAGGAAGCAGTGGCAAATTTTGTGCAACAGTGCCAGGTTTGCCAACAAGCCAAACATGAACATTGCAAGTATCCTGGTTTGCTTTGTCCATTGCCTATTCCCAAAGGACCCTGGGAAGATATATCCATGGACTTCATCGAAGCATTACCCAAATCATCTGGATATTCAGTGATCCTGGTAGTTGTGGACAGGTATACAAAATATAGCCATTTCATTGCTCTCAAACACCCCTTCACTGCTGCTCAGATAGCACAAACATTTCTGCTCCACATTGTTAAGTTGCATGGCATGCCCTATACAATTACTTCTGACAGAGACAAAATATTTACAAGTCACTTCTGGAAAGAGCTGTTCAGGTTGTGGGGCACCAAACTACAAATGTCCACTGCCTACCACCCCCAAACTGATGGGCAAACCGAGAGGGTTAACCAGTGTTTAGAGATGTATTTGAGATGTGCTGTTTCTGAACACCCAAAGCAATGGTCTCAGTGGCTCCCCCTTGCCGAATTCTGGTACAATTCATCTTACCACTCGTCTCTGGGCTGCACTCCTTTCAAGGCTGTTTATGGCCATGAACCAAATTTGGGGTAGTTACCTCAACCCTTGCAAGCCACACATCCTGATCTGCACGGTTGGCTGCAAGAGAGACATCACTATTCTGAGTTCCTCCATCAACACTTGAACAGAGCCCAAACAAAAATGAAGTCTGATGCGGATAAGAAGAGGTCTCCCAGGGAATTTACAGTAGGAGAAAAAGTATTTCTGAAGCTGCAACCATACGCTCAAGCATCCGTGGTCAATCGACCTTATCCAAAACTAGCAATGAAGTTCTTCGGGCCTTTTGAAATACTGGAAAAGATTGGACCCGCTGCTTATAAACTGCTCCTCCCTTCAGGCAGCCTAGTGCATCCAGTGTTCCACACATCTCAACTGAAACCTCATGTGCCAGATCATACTCCAGTGTACAGTACTCTTCCTGAACCACCACTACTTGATCGAGCCGATTTGGTGCCTGAAGAAATTCTGGACAGGTGTTTGGTTAAGAAAGGTAATGCTTCTCTAGCTCAGGTACTCATTCGTTGGACTGGTCTTCCCGCTTCTTCGGCCACTTGGGAGGACTATGACACAGTGAGGCAGCGATTTCCACTGGCTCCAGCTTGGGGACAAGCTGTTTCTTCAGGCGGGGGTACTGTCAGCGCGAGTGAGCTGCCAGGCGATTAACTGCAGCAGACCCGATTGGCTACAGTACACGGCATGCTTCAGGTAGGCTATAGTGTGCGTGTGGGCAGAGTGTGAGTATGTTGGGCTGACTGCTACGGCCCAGGCCCATGTAAGCGAGCGATCATATAAGCTGCGTCTCTCCTCTGTACTGGGTATCGATTAAGAATAGAAACAATTGCTTCTCCTACCTTCCTGCTTCTTCTCCAAGTTGCTCCCCTTTCTCCGGATCCCCAATTCTCCATCGCTACCCTAGGGCTTGGGTATTACACTACCTTAATTTCGCATGAGATCGGTTTGTACGTTTGTGTGCATCTCTGGACTTGTCCACCTGCCTGGATGCTTGGGAGATCAGCTTGAACGTTTCGTGTGTGTCTCCGGATCTAAAGCATCGGCAACTCAAGTTGTTCAAGAATGGCGGAAAGATCTGTTGGGTAGTGCCTGCACTGTTGATACGTATGGAGGCTCTCAGTGCATGTGTGGGGTTGCGTGAGCAGCTTGTGAACGCCCTGGTTGAGTTCGTAGGGCTGCTCGATGGTTCATTTCCATCTCGCTCCTTATAGCAAGGGCAGGCAGGCTCCATCGGGATTGCGGAGAAGTCGCTCAGGTGAGTTATAATTAGAACTGAATCCAAATGGCCGCTGGATCAATTTAATACTACACATGAATTTCACGGGCACTATATATACACCACTATCATTCACTGAATAGCACTACAGGAAAAATCCATGTTTGCTAATTGTGACGTCCTTTGCCGCATTCCGTATCATGGGCACTCCACGAACCTTCTCTTTGTTGACTACAACTCTTGGCAAACCGAGGAACTCAGCAGTGTTCTCCTTTTTCTAGAAAATAAACTCAGTCACAAAACAACACTTGGCCTATACACCCTTTCTCAATAATTAAGAGAAATGTCACCGATGGCAAAGAGATGAACACAAAAGAATTTGAGGTACTTGTCCTTTTTTTTTTTGAGAATCTCACAAAGCTTTATTACTGAATCATAATGTTCATAGGTACAAAAAGAAGATCGCCGGGTTGTCCTAGCCAAGTGTGTCGGCCAAACCCTAAAGATAACGCATGCTTTGCGAGATTATGGGCCTCCGTATTGGAGGTCCTATACTCATGAGTAAACGAACATGAAATAAAGGTAGTTGCTCTAGTCTTGATTTCCTCGACAATGGCTCCAAATTCTGCTGAGCTTCCCTGTCTGATTGCATCTACCACCACCTTGCAATCGGAGGCAACAAGTAAATGGTTGATATAGAGATCTT
>NW_025225610.1:102543-109381 GCF_018294505.1 Triticum aestivum | reverse complement strand
TGAAAGTGCTAATGCCTCCCGAACAGCTAGTGCTTCTAGCACTTGGGGGTTGTGCTGAGGTACTTGTCCTCAATGGCCACAAATACCACATGGGCCATGGACATCAAGATGGGCTTTGTGTCCTATGGCATAGCGTGTGCAATCAAGGATCAAGTGACTCCTCTACCGGCCAGAGCGATTCCGCTCTCAGAATAGCAAAAATATGATGCTTCATTCTCCCTCCATTCTGAATTACTTGTCGCACAAATGGATAAAAAATGGATGTACCTAGAACTAAAATACGTCTACATACATCCATACCTTCGAACAAAGATTCTGGATGGAGGGAGTACATTATAAAGGCACCATATTCATCCAGATCTCAAGACTAGATAGTTTCCTTTACCGCCCGGACCAACGTTGCTGAAAAAATAGCAAAAATATGCTGCCACATACATCATAAGACACCATATTGAACATATAAACCGTCCTAGACTCGTAGTCACAACCGTTGCCTCCACGTCGCCTTTAAATCGCTATGCCACCGCCTGTTAATTTGGTGCCCCGCCGGGGGTATTTTCGTCATTTCATGTCCGCTGATATAAATAGTGTCGGCAAAGCGAGCGCTGCATCACGCATGCGAGGAGAGAAGCGAGCGAGCGAGCAGCTGCAGCCACAGACCTGCAGCCGACGCCGCCGCCGCGCCCCCTTCTCCCCTTCTCCATGCTCGCTGCTGCCGACGCCGTCTCCGTCGCTCCCCCGCCTCGAGCCAGCCGCCGCCATGGAGCCTCCGCTCCCCCGCCTCGAGCCACCCTGCACCTCGTCCGTCTCCTCTCCTCCCTCTCACTAGTCTCCTCTCCCGCACCGCCAGCCCCTTCTCTCTCCTCCCCCGTGCAAGCCAGCCCCGGACCTGGAGGAAGAGGAGAGATGCGGGATCTGGAGGATGAAGAGGAGATCCAGGCGTCCCGGCGGTGGCTCGACCGATGCATCACTTATTTTAGAGCGCTATCCATGGATTTGTTGTCTTGTTTGCTTCTGTTCTTGTGTGCTCTAAAAAAGACAACCTGAAATTATGCTTGTGTTGTGCAGGTTCAGGACCAGTCCATGTCCGAGACGACGTTTGGGAGGTTGTGGTTTCCTCAGAAGGATGAACCTAGAGGTACCAGAATATTACTATTCAATCTCTTCTCATTTTTCTGCAAGAGTAGATACAGTGTACTGTGTTTGATATGCTAACTGGTTTTGAGGGAGACAAAAAATATGTGTTGCCTCCTGGGAATCTCATTGTTCAGTTTTCTTAGCTTCTTACTAATTCTTGATTCTAGGATCCAGTAGACTAGGTGATCATTGTTTATATATGCCCAAACCAATGCATGCTGCTGTAATATATGTGCTTCAGAATCTGGCAGAGCACCTCTTGCTGTTTACATATGCAAATAGTAATTCTTGTTACTCACCCGAGGTATAGTTGTGAAAATCCTGACCTGAAGGTGGAGATTGCTGATGTGGAATGGCGGCGGAGGTCACCATAGAGACCATAAGCAGACTAGCACCCAGCGCCCAGCAGTAGCAATCCAACATAAATGCACAAAACAAGCACGAGCAGACACACGCAGCAGCAAAGCACGGGGAATAGAGGTGGATAGCCATCCTGAAATGGCTCTTTTTGGTACCCGTGGCGTGGGGAGCGCCGGTCAGCCCGGCGGACCTTTGATGTAAGCACGACGCTGGATCAGACACACGCACGGTCATTGGGGTGCACGCTGGATCGGCGGCCCGCGGCTGTATACAAGCAACCGGCATGCCGTGGTCGTTTGGCCTATCCATCAGCATTATATCTCCTTCATCAATTGTTGTTCTCATATTTCCTTTTATGAAGGCTAGGAACTAGGATGGAATAAACAGATGTCTTAATTGTTGCTTTTCTTAATGCAGATATGGAAGATCTAAAACCCTCTGTAAGATTTTGGTTCTGCAGAAGCCAATGATCTGGCACGCTGGGACCTAACTTCTGGAGTGAACGACTGCGGGAAGCAAAATACAATATTGATGAGGTTCTTTCTTTACAGAAGTATATTAGAATTATTGATGAAATTAGCTCCTGGCCATTGCATCATTGCATACTTGTTGGAATTTGATTTGCTCATTAATCGTAGATTTAAACTTTTTAGGTCTGATTCGGAAAATTATTTGCATTCCTCATCTATCATAGATATATTGATATATTGCTCTCCTTCAAGGCATTGTTGGCTAAGATGTTATTATATATACGCGACATGTTATTGGTTGAATATGATTCATACTTTACAAACTCCTTAAAACTAGAGTAGGATCCAATGAACAGATGGTGAAAAATAAACTGAACACTTGCTTTGATTTGTTCAAATTTTACAGAAACAGTTATAACACACTTCTCTTTGCAAGCTGGATACGAAGAGAAATATGTTAAATAGACGGAAGAAAAAAAAAGGTAAGCGTTGGCAAGTCTGTGTTGGATGCAGTGTATTGCCACGCCAAATCCACACTGGTTGAGGAGGTGGCTCTGCAACTTGCAGTCCGGCGTGACGAGGTCTTCATCACAATTAGCTCGAGATGATGCAAGCGTTCCTCATGTCCGCCCAGGACGAGAGATACGATGCGCTGATGTAGTTTTGTAACCAATCATGTCTTTACACAGGCTTGCTAACCTCATGGTCTGCTATCATGTAGTTTACTATTTTTAGGTAAACTTTCAGAGAAAACACAGAGTCTAATTTTAAGGTGATTGTGTCTTATTGGTCTAAGTAGATGGCGGAAGCACATAGCTTCCTCTCTCTGTCTCCCTTTGATTTTGTGCTTGTGCTCTACTGTGCGTTTGTGCAGTTGCTTTGTGAGCTATGGCTACTACTTGTGCTGCTAGATGTGTGTGTTGGTTCTGCTGCTGCTGGTTGCTTGTGTTGCTGTTATGTGTTATACTGCTACTACCTGCTGCTGGTTGCTTCTTTATTTGGTTAATTGTGACACTGAAAAGCCTTTGTGAAAAGAAAAAATTGAAGAGAAGGCCATGAGATGATGAGATGACCTTCATTTTCAATTTTTATTTAATAACTGATGAAGGATATGTCATTTATTCAGTTGCTAACATTTTTTCTATGGTGTATGTACCTGTCGTTCATTGCATTTGAGGGAGAGGACAACAAGAGTAAGAGAGCCTTGGGACGCGAAGGCAGTAGCACGCAGCGCCATGTCAAGCGCACTGACCTCGGTGACAAGAGACCAGTACACTTAACAAGAGTAAGAGAGCCTTGGGACAACACTGGACGAGGGCGTCGACTAAAGGAGCGCGAAGACGTCTTCCTCCAAAATCTTGCCGAGGTGCTCCTCTCTCTTTGCCTCTTCTCTTTTCTCTGTACTTTGTATTGGCAGTATTTGCCCTATCCTGTCTGATGATGTGTTCATGAGCTAATTTGTTCTTATGGTGGTTCCAATTTTATTTCTATCTCGCAGGATTTTGTTGCAATGACGCAGTGCTGACTATTTTTGTTTTTGGAATTTGTCAATGAAATTCTGCTCGATCAGGTAAACCTTTTGTTTGGGTTGTCGGCCGCCTTGTCTGTATTTGTAGATACTCATTTTGTTGTTTGCTTAATGGCTCATTATTTCACAGGGTTCTTAAATATATGTTCACCAATTCAGATGAACCGCTTCTTTTATGTGCATACTGGATATTGTCATATATGTAGAGGGTTATACAATATATCAAAGCAAAACAAAACAGAGAGGAGGCTGGGGCTCGGGCAAGGGAGGCTGCGCTCCACCTCTGCATACACGGATGGATGGATGATGAGCGCAGATTCAGGCGCTGCAGCTCACCTCAGAGATGCATGGCCTAAAGAGGCAAATCATGCGTTATTTTTCTTTGCCTTCTGCTTCCGCCGGCACTCTGATTTTGATTGACTAATATATGGGCTTTCTAAAATGTGTATCTGCAAATCTGGGAAAGAAGAGAAGGGAAGAAGGGGAATCTAGCGAAGAAAGGTGATTTCTCGCTCTTGTGAACATGGTCATGTATTTTGATGACATGATTTGTGTTGATGTTCTGCGTATAATCAGGAAATAAGATATCAGGACAAGGCTAGGAGAGAAGTATGGTGAAAAGCATTTTTTGCTTTGTTAATGTGAGCTTGCTTATTTGGTTGTGCTTGATATGTTGCCAACCTTTGTCCTTGTCTCCTCCATGCACCCGTCGTGTTCTAACCTATATTAGGTTGTACAGGCAGTGGGAGCGCCATTGAAGACCATGGGCGCAGCTTGGTCGAGCTACAATGAGCGCATCTGATTCCAACACATCAAGGTGAGCTTCACACATAGTTCCCTCTTCTATCTATTTCAGGCAATGAGGGATCAGTAGACGCCTAATCTTGTTGTGGCCTCCTCTCATAAGAACTTCTACATCATTGTATGAAAAATAGCTTTTCTTTGTCCATGTTATTATCTAGGGATGCCAACACAGAGATGTTATTGATGCATGTGAGCTGCTTTAACTGATTGTATCTTAGAAATACCCCACAATTTTGAAAACCATGTAAATGAGTTACTTGAGGGATGTAAGATCCCTTATCAAATTCTATCATTTGGATCTAACTCTTATTCCTTAAAACGCTTGCAGGGTTGCATTGGATATTCACAGAACTCCATATCATATAGTTTGGGCATATCATATACATTCCCTTCATAGTTCATGCAGTTTTAGGCTTTTAGCAGTATGAAAAGTCATAGATAATGTAATGGTGACATTTGGGATTATATAAGTGTTAATTGTCAGTCTCTGCCCCCATGCATTTGAATGTTGCCTTGGTGACGATCCTTAGGCTTGTCAAAAGTTGTGAATCGATAGGCATTGACAAAAAAAGATCTAAGCTCTATGTTCTGAAAAACAGGTAGAGCAGCAGCTATAGCACCCCTAGAGAGATTGCGTTGACTGATTCTCATCGTATATATAACTCAACTGTTTAAAGTATTCTATATACACTGAAATCGTGCTCATAATTTTTAAAAGTATTCTATATACACTGAAATTGAGCTCATAATTTTTTTATCATGTACCTTTTCTGCTAAAGATCATTACACTTCTCTTTGGTACATCAATGTTACTTCCAAAGCAAAGTCCCTCCTAGAGGACAGTTTCTTTTGTCAGAAGGGTGAGTGTGTTGTATATTTTATTGTCCACTAAATCAACTACTTCTGGTTACATATTGTGACAAAATTAAGTAGGCATAGGCTTCTTCATTGATTCTTATACCGAAACTGAATTTGTATTGTGTTAATACATTATAGTCATCCTTGAAGGACTTGTGTTTTATTGCCATGCATGCCTAATGATTGCTTGCTGAAGCATTGGTCCTAATTTACCACGGGTTTCGCTGGCTTGTGTTTTCTTTTTGTATATGGTTGCTGCAGTGGAGTCTGCGTAGAAGGTCTGTGTCAGGGTATACATGGGCGTCACCACCAGCCAGCTCGGCGAGCTCGCCGCCAAGACCGCCGCCGCGCTCACCGCCTCCCAGCCTGACTATGCCTCCGTACGTTCCCTCTTTCGATCTGTCTCTCCTCTTCCGGTCCGTTCCGTTCCCCCCTCACGGCGCCCGTGTTTGTGTCTCCTGGCCTGACGTATGTGCGTGTGTGATTCTTCTGCAGCTCGCGGCGAGGATTGCTGTGTCCAACCTGCCGCCAAGTGGAAATAGTCTGTCTGGCGCTCGTAAAGTCATAAATAGAGAGCATTCTGGTAGAAAGGTATAGGAAAGAATATGTAAACTTCTGTCATTTTCTTTGGTCATTGGAAAATAAATGCTGATATGAGCTGATACATTGCTAAATTACATGATACAAACTCACTTCTCTTTTTTGATTTTTGGTTTACTTCATTTTGCTGCAATGGCTCTCCTAGGAATGTTCTTCCATGCTTTGATGTGCACAATCCAGAAAGTGCATGCATCCAGAAACCAAATATGATTTTTTTGTGTGTGTTATCTTCTCATAAATCTTGTGCTCGTCCAATAAGAATAAGGTTTGGTGGTATTGCTTTTGTCTGTCACCCGGTAGATTTCAGACTTCAAGCTAGGTGCAGTTAATTCAGGTTATATGTGCAAATCCTTGGTGTGACATGATTGGTAATTGACCATGAATACGTTGCAATCTGATATGTCTAATTCTTGATTTATGTGGTACCATAGTCTAAAAATTGGTCCTAAAGATACATGATGTTTTTGTACAAAGTTGAGATAGTTATTCTGGAAAGGAGGAACTATTAGATTATTTTGTTCCTTTTTAATTTGGTTCTAAAGATATAGTTTCAGAGTGATCATTTTGCGTCAGCCAAGCTCGCCATTGTTACAAATAATTGTTCAGTTGTCCTCAATTCACTTTCTCGGTTTTTTAATGCTACAAGCATTATTGTTCCAGTTTTTTTTTTAGTTATTGATCATGCCATTTTTCTTTCTGCCTTTGTAGCTGAAAGATTAGTGAGACTGACTAAATTCTGAACATGTTCCATGTGAAAGAAATAGCATGTTGATTTCATCTTGAAATAATCATAGCTGGGGACGAGGTTTGTAACTGAGGGTCATGTGCAGAGCTGGAGGAAGAAGTTGCGAGGCTTGGAACCCTCCTTGTTGCGAGGCTTGGAACTTTCCTTGTGAAGGGCTCAGGGATAGCAGTGAGGAAAATGCCTCTTTAGTTGTAATTGTGCTACATCTGATGTGCAAGTAAACACTCCTGTGATACTCTTTATGCTAAAATGTTGGTTCTTAGTACAGAGGTGGTTCTCTGGTATTGATTTCATGATTTGTAGTTAATACATGATGTAATACAATCCACATTGCAT
>NW_025225610.1:87510-102421 GCF_018294505.1 Triticum aestivum | reverse complement strand
TCTTGCGCCATTGGCGCAACCGGGTCATCTAGTTCATCCAAATCTCAAGCCTGGATGAAATATGATCAGCACAATACTCTTCTGGCCCCGAAAATGAGGTATGATCAGCAAATGCAATTGTACTACTAGAAGGACTGCATGAATGTACTCACCTCCATCTCCAAGTTTCAAGTCCATTTGTTGCGTGACGTTTCTCTATCCTCGGCAAAAAAACCTGGTGGACGCAAGCAAAATTGTGAGCGACGTGGGTGCGTTGAAAGAAAATATCTTAGCCAACTGGCACTCAGTCCGCATGAAGAAAGAGCATGGTGGGTTCACAACATTAGGGCATCTCCAAAGCTGACATGTAAATGTCTTTGGTATAGGTCCGTTTTTAAGTCCGGACATGGTCGGTGAACATGATGCGGGTGGGAGCCATCCAATGGTAATCACGAAGTATCTGGATGGGAGGACAAAAAGTAGGTGGGACCATGCATGTGATTGGTCAATTACATGTCCGGACTCCGGCAAAGCCCCCCATGTTTTTCTCTTGGATACCAGAATCCGTAGGTCCAAACTGCTAAGCGGACGTATACAGCTTCCCGTTGGATGACAAATGTAGCGGAGGTTTGAGGGTCCGCTCTGGAGATGCCCTCAGATGTGTCAATCTTTGTTTGTTGGGTAGTTGGATCAAATAAGGATGCCCCACCACTTTGTATATTCAGGATGAGGCAATATTAGGAAAGATTCACTCCCAACAAGGAAAAATAAGCATAAAAGGGGACTTGAGAAGCCTGACTACTGTCCTGTTTGTGACCGTGAACCGGAAAATACTTTTCATGCTTTATGTAGGTGTCCGATAGCGCTTGATCTCTAGACATGTATGGCTAAAGTTTGGTCATTGCTGAAGTTGGAAAAGATGCAAATAATGGACAGGAATGGATTCTTTATAATTTGAAGCTGATCACTGATATTCAGAGAGGTATGCTCCTTTTCGCTTTGTGGTGTGCATTTCATTAGCAATTGAGAGATCTGATCTTCGTATTCTGCTGGAGATGGTCTCAAGCCAGGTGGTGAACATGCTAAAGGTCGATGTTGTGGATAAATGGGTATTTGCTTCATTAGCAGTAGCAGATTTAAAAAGCTTGCTTTCCCTTCATAAAACATGTATTACTCGTAGTAGTCAGAGCAAAAACACAGTCAGTGACTACTTGGCTAACCTTGCTAGGACTGAAAAAAGAACTATCGTGTGGTTTGTTCCTGAACTTATGCAAAGTAGATTGTAAAGAGGATGTTGATTGAGTAATGCTAGTTTATACCCGCAAGCAAAAAAAGATTTGGAAAGATATTGTGGATAAAAAATATATTAGCCTTTTTTAGTTACTGGGCCTGAATGGGCCGCGTGTAGGATGTCCCTTGGCTCTATCTATATTCGCCCGTGACAGCCTGACAGGTTCCTCTACTGAAACCTAATCGAGTCGGTGGAATCCAGAACCGGCCGCAAGCCTGGAGCGGCGGCAACGGCGATGAAGCGTTCCCGCCGGTGCGCTGTCCCTCCGACAGCGACGGCCCAACAACGTCCTACGACGAGGAGGACAGGTGAGCCGTCATCCTCTTCTATTAATTTCACAGCAGATTCAGCAGGGAAACCCTATTTGTAGCAGCACATTCCCATTGTTGAGAGAAATAGGGTTTGGATCCCAGCGCAAGGATTTAGGTTCGGCACTATGATGGCTCACTGGGTTAATTACTGGTGTATTGGTTGCGGTGCGGACCATTAGGCGCATCAATCACCCGACTGCGGTTTGTTGTCTCCCCCAATGCCCTCTCGCTTGCCTTCCATGGCTGGAACATTCCAGTGTATGGCCTGGAACAGTTGAGAGCACTGGATACAACTGTTGGGCATTAGCTGTGGGTTTAGGGCTTGTCGGTGGTACGTAGCCACGAGCGGCCAGATTCTTGAAAATCAGGTGGCTCAAGGTCTAGGAATGGAGAAGGGGCTGAGAGGTGGAAGTCCAATGTGGAAGATGACATGTAAAACGGACCATATTTTTGTTATGATGGCCCTCCCTTAGTAGTCCAGACGATGTATGACAACCCCTTGTGATCTGAATTCTGTACATTTTTCTATTTGTAATAATCATGTTTGCTTCTGATAATTTTACTTCTCATTTGCAGCTGACAAAGTGATGCTGCTGCTGTTTGAGACGCCCTCTGGATTTGCACTTTTCAATTTTTTTGCGACGCTCATTGAACAACCAAATGCCCTGGAGGTTCCTATGGTCTACCCTCTTAATTAGTGATTGATGTGCTTGCTTGCGCTTATCGTTTATGTTACTATCTTATTTTCTGTTTTATCCCCGTTTCCTCCAGAAAATATGGACTAACTTCACCAAGATTGAGAAGGCCAAGAAAGTTAGTGACCCTCCTTTTCTTCCGTCCCATAATTGTGATTGTTATTTCCTTATGTTCCTTGGTGCCATCTTTTTGCGGGGAATATTTCCAATCTCCCCAACTTGTTTGGGACTAAAGGCTCTGTTGTTGTTGTTGAATATTTCCAATCTATTCATCAATTGTCATGGTAGCAGAAAAAACAGCAAAGGTAAAAATTACATCTAGGTCCATAAATCACCTAGCGACGACTACAAGCACTAGAACAACAACTGCCATAGTTGAAGAGAAGCATAGTTCGGAAGGATCCCACCCGTAGACGCACGAACGTAGACGAATGAAGATCGGATCAACAGAAGCCAAACGCCAACCGAATCCCGCAAGGTCCACCGGAGACAAACCTCCACACGCACCATCCAACGACGTTAGAACCATCACTGGTACGGTGCTAGGTGGGGAGAAGCTTATTCCATCTGCAGGGAGCCGGCCATGTCTCCCTGACTAAGACACAAACCCTAGTGAAACTGAAAGAAACATTTAAAAGCATAGCCCTCCCGGCGGCAAGGATGCGCCTCCATGGCCCTAATTAAGGGAACAGGAGATGAGGCAGAGCAGCAGAGGCGCGGCGGGAGGGAGCGGAAACCCTAGGTTGGGTGCCCTGTGCTCTTAGGAGCAAAGGGGTGCGTAACCTGTGGACATGGTGCCAAATCAATCATAGTAGTTATTTTTTTTTCTTGCATTGCAGAACATAAACACACTATTGATTACTTTCTAAATAATTAAGTGGCTACCTAAAATTTCCTCCATAAATTTGTATGTAAAACATGTAGCCTGCGCTTGACTGCATGTACGCATGCCCCAAAACAAGTTATGCACCAAATTCAAATGTAACTGCTAGCAAGGTTGATTTGTAGTACTTGATATGCTGCTACTACTATAAAGCAACACTGTGATCAGTTGTCAAGGTTTTTAAAATCATATTAGTATGTCAACTTAATCTGAACTACAGCAGTATTCCATGAAGGACTTGGCCATGGTGGGTATATCTTTGCTATTGGGATACATATTGAATCAGAATCAACCTATTTGATTAATTGTTTCTTTGGCCCCTTAACATGCTCATCCTTGTATACTTCTTTATCAGGTTGTTTGGTTGAGACAGTTTCAAACTATTGAGGACAGTTCTAGCGCCATTAATCAAAGCACTGGTGTTAATGGAGTTCTTACTGAGATGATCATGAAGTATCACTGCCCTGGGCAGAAAATGGCTGTTGGAGAGCTTGGATATAAAAAAATTATTGAAGAAAGATTGGTGAGTATAAGCTCCACTGGTCTGCCTTTATTTTGTAAGGAATTAATCACAATTTTTGCTGTGAATTTTTCCAGAAAATAGCCTGCGTGTATGACACAACTGTGATGGAGTTAATGTGGGGCATACAGATTCGTATGAGACAATTGGTGCCTAGAGAAAAGGCGTATCTGCATGAATCTCAACTGCTCCCAATGAGTCAAGGACTACAAAATGTCTTGAGTCGTTATGATTTTAATTACTTCAACCCGGACATGGTGAGTTAACTAGTACACATGCTTTCCTTTTCCTTTATAGGGCCATGACATTTAGCGTGACACTGTATGATAGTTTCTGCGTTGTACATTTGGAGTCCTTCATTTTCACACCATATGCTTTCCATATTTGCTTTAGTGATGAAGCAATTCTCTTTCTATCCAGCTCAACGAGAGAATTCTTATTATGGCTTATGCCTTGTTTGAGTGTGACTCAATTGAGAACGAGAAGTCTGGAGACTTGCACCATGCAGCTTCTGTCATTAAAGATGTGTTTGGCATCGACACTGATGCTTGGGACTTACTAAAAGTTGCAACAGCTGTGAAGAGGATATGGTGCCCTAAAGAAGCTAGCAATTCTTGTGAGGTAAATTGTATGTATTATTTTGTGAATGTGTTCCAAGCTGCAACATCTGTACATTTATAGGCATATTTGCGACTTCTAAATGTGCAAATATCTCTCTCTTAGTTTTCAGAACATGAGGTAAAGAGGTTGGTCAATGATGCCGATAAATATGAAGTTAAGCTGGATAAGGATGCTTGCTTGAAAGTCTCCAGACAAATGATAACAGTTTTTCATTTTAGGAATGATAAGAAAATACTATTGAAAAAATATATTGCGCAAGCTCTGGACGCATATGAAGCTGAATAAACGGAACTGCCAGAGAAGCACAAGCTCATAGCTTGATGAACGTGGTGCAGCTATGTAATTTGTTCTCTCCAAGAAGTACATACTAAGCTTGGTTGACTTTATTATGTATCTTTGGCAAGCTACTCTTATCTGGCATGCTCAATAGTACTTCTCCAAGGATTGTATTGCTTGGCTATTAACAATACCGAAGGGCAAATTAATGTTAAGCAATTATGTTCAATTGGCTACTATAATTCTGCTTATACGTCATTTTTTCGCTTTCAATGGAATATTGGTCAATGTACCATTATGTCCAAGTAGGTGTGATTTGTGAATGTTCAATTTCATTGTATTTACTCCTTCTCGGAATTACACCATGAGGGAAAGGGAGTTTCTATCTACAGTTCTACACTGGCGAGGGAGATCAGAATTAGCAATTGATTACAAACAAAAGATATGGGCTCGTTTGAGTAAAAAAAAAAGAGATCTGTTCAACTTCTATAATCCAATATATGTTCGAATCTTAAAAAGAAAATCCAGATAATGTTTCCTACCCTAAATTTTCTTGTCTTTTTGGAATGTGAAGGATAAGTGGATTGAGTCAAAAGATAAAGCTAACCATAGCAAAGAAAGTAGTAATAAAAATGATTAAAAAAATGAAATATTTATCATGAAAAGAACCCTTCAGGATCAACCTCGATTGCTGAGCATGACCTTCCAGTGCACATAGTGGCATCCCTGTTAACTGCCTTGTAAGATCCATGGTGGCAACAATGCCTTTTACTCACATCCCCAATGGAGTGCTTTGGGTGTCCACCACCCCCACACATGATATAAAAACACGAGTAGCCTATGTAACATGATTCAGTCTGTCACTCAAAATTGTTCATATCATATCCGTAGTGATACGCCTTATTACATCCATTGTGGCAACAACGTCATTAGCCCACATCACCGATAGTGGTGTGGCCTTCCACCACCACCACCTTTGATATCAACCAAGACTAACATGTGCAATATGATTATGTTTGTCAGTCGTTGTAGCCGCCACACAGATCTCAAATTTGGTGGTACGAGAGGAGCACATCAGCGGTTCATTGTGTCTTGAGAAGATGCACGGTTGTGGCGCCGACGACGCGGGCGGAGCCGAAGGAGTAGCTCGATCAGGAGCACAACACCGACAACCATGACACGAGCGGGGTGGATGTGTTGGTGCAATTGGTTCGAAGATGAGGCGGGGACCGGGTTGGGGGGTTCTATCCAGATGAGGGGCGGTGAGATCACGAGGAGAGAGGAAAGAAAGTTTATTTTGATAGACTAGGGACAGGATTGAGAGAGGAATGACAAAGAGAGTTGGATTGGATTGGATCCCGCTGGCACACTGCCAGAATGTTGCTCCAACAAGTGATTCCGTTACACACATAAGGTTCCTCGCGCACAATTCGTTGCCACGTGAAACGTTGTGGGACTACTTGAAAAGCGTCGTCCTCTACAGGGAATCAATGTGTTGTAGACTGCTAAAAGATGGCAAAAAGGTGGAGCTTTATTTATCTCTTGTCCTCTTGAGGAAGGCATTTTTCTTCTGTCCCAACGTATGCCCTTCCGATTGCCACATCGTTTACCGTTTCCGTCACGCACCTCAGATGTGCCCGGATCACCACTCTGGCCCTCCTTATTGGAGAGCTAGTTGTCCTCACCAGCGCAAAATCTGCTCATCATTTGAGTGAGAGAGGCCATAGTCCTCAACTTTGAATGCACAAAGTTTCTCAATAGCTACTCATCACTGATATTTTTCGGAATGCGGCAAGGGCTTCCACTTTGCTGCAATCAACCATCTGATTTTTCTTTGTAAGGGAGCGATTCCAGAACTAGCGTACGGACTTGCCAGGCTTCTGCACTACCAGTGCCAAGTCATTGGCATCTAGGGGCTTGACACAGGTGCCCTAGAAGTTTTACAGAAATTGGGCTTCTAGGTCTCCTATGTGCTAATTGAGTTCAGCGGCAGGGTATGCAACTAGTGCTAGGCTGAGCCCTTGAGCTTTAGTAGCAGGTACTTGTTGCCATGCATATCATCACCTCCTGCTATATGGATGGGAAGGGTATAGTCCTCGATCTATCGTAGGGGTCTGTTGATCTGTCGTATAGTTTGATGTTTACTGGCTTGAAGCCTAATGGAAAATCATGCTCCATCCCTCGTCTGTGAAACAAACTCGGTGGGCTCCACCTCATATGCGGGCGATGGCGTGGCGCACATTAGACATCCCTATGTCCTCGTACTTTGTGTAGTCATGGGGGGGGGGGGGTCTAGTATTTTGCCAGCCAAGCAAAGCATCCGGCCTGACCAGGAGGAGGACAATTATGCTGGATGATCTGATATAAGTTTCGAGAAACAAAGATTTCTTATTGGGTAGATTGTTTCCCCCAGATTCAATTGTTAACGCATACTATAGAGCTGCCATTATCATCGTTACTGGCGCGCCTGCTAGTGCCTTCCCTTCGTCTATCGAAGCGGGGAGGTTGGGTTTTGTTACGTAGACCCGTGCCCACTGATGCTTAGATATTGTGCTTTCCTCAGCAACTTCGTCGATATCCTTCATAAGGTTTCAATAATAGCTAGGCGGTGCTGCATGCCTAGTCGCCTGCCTCATCTTGGTCTTGTTGTTCCTACATATCTGCCTCTTCTCAGGTTTTATTCTGTTGGCCCTACGGACCAGCCTTATCCTTATATCATCATGGCCGAGTTACCCAGGGTCTCATTCAGAGGTCATTGTCCTCAGGACCCATGCTACTGCATAGGTCATCGAATTCATAACTGTTGTCATTATGGTAGTTATCTCCATTGTCATTATCATCACCATTGGCTTCGTCGCCACTGCCGCCGACTCCATTGTCGCTGCCGACATTGCCATTGGAGTCATCTGGGTCATCCCTGTCATTGCTTCTCTGGGGTGTCCACCATGTAGATGTCATTTTTTTGTGGGATCACCATTGGGGTCATCTGGGTCATCCGTGTCATTGCCTCTCATAGGTGGAGGTTGCCCTCCACTTGACCGTGGGTGCATTGGGGTCTGGCTGGCTGCTCGAGGATTCTTCTGAGTCCTCGTCTGCATAGTCGAATTCTTAGGAGCCGCTCTATAGGACCCTCGGTTAGGTCCTCGATATTGGCTACTAGGTGGGTGTTGGGTGGGTCAAAAGTTCCGACCTTCCTCGCGGACTTCCAGATCTGATCATAGATGGATGGTTTCTCGTCGAAAATAGCAAGCCTCTGAATTCGATCTAACATATCGTATAAGGAATTTTTGTTGTAGTCCTCCGGAGCCTAGTCTAATGTCAGGACAAGAGGAAGTTCACCTGAGATCTACTCTGACGTGGATCCGAGGTACGTTTGTGGGGCCAAGTCTAGCGCCTGGGGCGCAAGCGTGTTCTTCAACACAGAGTTCGTCTCCGGATCTAGTGTAGGTTTCTTCTCCTTCTTCTGGGCCCGATCCGACATTGGCGCAGAGAAGGGCCTATCTTTTTGTTCCTCGATCTGGTTTGACACCCAACTTGAGAGGTTCAACTCACCACAGGAATCCACAGTATACTCCAAGTTGCCAAATCTCATGATCTGACCGGGAGTGAGGATCTCGACCTGGCTAAGGTGGTCAACTGAGTCAGCGAGAAGCATGATGCTTCAAATAAGGAAAATCCATTGTGGCCTAGAAGTCACGTGAGAACCGGTGTGCTCACTGGTTGATTCCCATCGGACGCTTTCGGCTATCGGAGGGGACCTGTATGGGCCACCTATCACTGATTTGATTCAGGCGAATCTCTCATAGGGGGTCCCGAGCTGGTAGCATAAGTATGCTGGTAACAAGGCACATGAGTTTTTACCGAGGTTCGGGCTCTCTTGAAGAGATAATACCCTATGACCTGCTATGTTTGTAATGAGGTGGATGGAGTACAGTGTACAAGTGTTCTTACCACAAGATTCTATGGGCTTTTGCATGCCTTACCCCTTGGTTCATTATGTAAGGATATCGTGGTGTAGAGGATTGGCCGGCCTTGGAGTACATGTCAAGCCTTCTGGAACCTTCCTTGTACACGTCGTGGCTCTTCCATTCATGGCTCACTAATGAACCACCATGGGTATCCTCGGCCCCGCCCACCTGGCCAGGAGTCGATGTGGTGAGCACACCCTGGTCTAGGACACCATCAGTTAGGAGGGCTAGAGGCGGAAATTTAGGGGTGTGGCTGCAAGATAGCAAGGGGGGGGCCTAGGGAGTGGTTGGCTCTCTCCATGGGGAGGGAGGGGGGTCCTTGTATTCGAGAGGGGGCATATATTTAGAAAATATCTCCCTCACCTCACTCCGTTTGGCATATATTTAGAAAATATCTCTATTCATTTAATAAACAAAGCGTTTTGCATACATGTGATACTTCGGCTTCTGCAAATGTTGAGAAATAATTTGGGTGCCTCCTCACAACAAGGTCGTGTCCGGTCGTACTTAGTTAAGTCTCGATCATGAACAACTGTAGAAACAAGGGGTTTACTTATTGACCATTTACTGGAAAAATAAAATATCTGGTTATTTATTTGATAATAAATCATTTTTTAATAGGGAAAAGATCTAGGCCGTTCTCTTCTGCTTGATTAATAGATCAAGAAATACAGAGTTTTGCATTGAAATGAATAAATGACTCGACTAGCGAAAATGCCGAATAACCAAGCAACTGCTCCAACAGAGAGAATGAATAAATACTTTTTATCATAAGAGAAATCAGAATCTATTTTACTACACTATACTACTTGAGAATTCTATTTGTTATATTTATCTGAACTTGGGAACTCTATTTGTTGGCAGGCCAAAATGGGCCGGCATCCACCTGATAAAACCTTACACAATCTATTAGTTGGCCCAGAAGCCATACGCTACCTACCACGGGACAGCACCGCGCATCTGGTGGCTTATATATTTTGAGTTTCCCCCCATCGCCCATCTCTCCCTCCCTCACCTCACTCCGTCTTGGCGGCAGATCATCGCGGCGCGGCGGCGGACCTTCCCCAACCCGGCCGGTGAGTTGTTCACTTCACCCCCGTCCCCGTCCGGTTCCCTTCCTCCACGCCCAGCTCCGTCCGCCACCCCCTTGGGACTCCCTGTCTCCTAGTTCTAGCGGCGGCCAAATCCAATCATTCATGGTAGATTCTCCTAGGGTTGCTTCGCCAAGCCCTAGTCTCCGTGGGTCTCAAGATCTGTGCGGCGTTTTTCACTCGTTTTGGGTTTGTATTCTTCTTCGTGATTCCCTGCAGCCTGCAGCGGTGGTTCATGGATCCGTTCTCAAGTTGGTTTTACAAGAGGGAGGCGTGGTATCTAGGATTTCGATCCTTTACTCATTCTAGATCAGGTACCTTGTAGATTCGGTTGAGATGTGCTGATGGTCCAGTTTCGAGATGGTTTCGTGTATAGATTGTGCTGATGGTGCTGCGTGCTGGTGTACTTGATTGTAATCCAGAACAAGTCTTGGCAGCAGTAGATCTGACTTCTAACACATGTGTATGAATCGCTCTTAGGCTTCCTACCATGTTGTGAATGTACTATACTGGCTTTTAAAACGAGATAGTTTGAAGATGCAAAGTTAGCTATCACTGTTTTATAAGTTATATACTATATGTGATCACTTCTTACACCACCAAATGTTGATTATACCCTGTCTACTTTCTGTAGGTGCTGAGATCCCTATTTGGCGCTAGCTCCACAAGAAGACTTCTTCATTTTTTTTCTTCTAATAATATTGTTTCTTGCTGCCATCCGATGGACAAAAGGAATAATTGTGCCTCCGCTGAGGACATTACTGAGACTCGGAACTCTAGCCAGAAGCTCGAGGTCAGGATTCTTCGTTCTAGACCCGCGAAGAAGCCACCTGCCGACTCAGTGGATACTCTAGTGAAACCAACTACTAAAAGAATAAGAAGGAAAAGACCCACAGAGAGACGTCCTGATGACGATGAGTTGTCAAAAATTCGTAAGCAA
Organism: Triticum aestivum; assembly: GCF_018294505.1. Classification (NCBI taxonomy): domain Eukaryota; kingdom Viridiplantae; phylum Streptophyta; class Magnoliopsida; order Poales; family Poaceae; genus Triticum; species Triticum aestivum. The sequence continues at coordinate 91,846 of NW_025225610.1, read as the reverse complement.
ATTAAATACTTTTTCAATCGGATAAGCTATCATCAGACTTTTGTTGAAGCATATACACGTAAAGGCTGGAAAAATCAAAGGTTCGCCACCTCCCTGTTCATGTATTTGATTTGATTTGCTGGCGACTTCTCATGAACTCACCTTTCTGTGTGTAGCTAAACTTTCATTCATTTTTACTCCTTCCATTCCATTCTTTAAGGTGTTTTAGTTGGAAAATAATTCGAACTGGAAGTCGCATTTATCGTTTTCCACCCGAGTTGCTGTGACACCCTTCTGCAGCTATATATATCAAAACGTATCTGCTTCCCATCTATCACACACTAAAATGGCTTTAAAGATAACAATATTTACTTTTAGTTGAACTATTGCATTCTTCTTGTTGTCTTAGACTCCTAAGCATATTTGGCAAAGTTGCTTCTTGAAACAATTATATTTCTTTCATTTGTATATATGTTTGCACATGGACATGATTTACTTGAAATGTGAAGACCTGCTGCAACTAACTCGGCTCACTGCTAGTGTATTAATTTGGAACCAGCGCAGAAGTACAATTAAATGGTATTTTTTTAGTTAAAAATTTAAAAGTTTCCTGAGTTGGCTGTTAAGGAAAACACTGCCTTTTTGTCGGTGTTTCCTATTTAATCTGCAATTTAATCAACCAAGAGAATGCGAGGTTAGAAGTATAAAAGTGACAGGCTTACCATCTGTGCATTTTGTTTTAGAAATACAGTCACGAGTCATGAGGTCAACATTCATGTAGCTCTCGATTAATAGCGCTGTGAATGTAATATATTACAGGATTTATCATTTTATCTCTGCTGATGTCTTTATGTCTTCAGTTTTGACATTTAATTCATGTACATTTAAAATCTCAAATTGGGCCAATTGTAATCTATGATTTAGGGTTCAAATAAAACTACTAGAACAATAGCACTAGCCCCTGTGGCATTCAAACTAAGAAACAACCGAGGAACATACCTTGCGAGCCCAAAGCTCGAAGGCGGGTGGCGGGCTGTGCGCACAGCCGGTCACGCGCTACTAGCCACTTGGATGACACCAGGTTCCAGATTGGTATTCAACTAAATCAATGTTCTTATTTGGCTGGTTATTTCATCAATGGCGCATGAGCATGCTTTCTTTTTTTGGGTCAACAACACAGCTTCTTGGACGTTCTTACTTTGGGTTCCTTGCAGCGTTAGTTGCAGTTTAGAAATGTTATTCACCCAGAAATAAACATGCAGTGTGGAAAAGATAAGGCCCGAGAAGGATCTTGAACGGGCCAAGAAGGATATCATGCGGTACAAATTAAAAATACGAGAAGCTTTCCAGAATCTGGATCATCTTCTAACTGTGGGGAAGCCCGAGGAATGTTTGCTTGATTCTGAAGGAAATATGTCTTCAAATGATGTATGCAACACATTTTTCTTTTCCAGTGTTCTGTTCTGTTATGCTTAATATTTTAATCAGTGACCATGCTTTCCATCTTGCAGATTGTTTGTGCCACTTGTAGTTTAAAAGAAGATACATTGGATAATGACATCATTCTCTGTGATGGAGCCTGCAAAAGAGGGTTCCACCAGAATTGTCTAAACCCTCCTTTACTGACTAAAGATAGTAATATTTATTTTCCGATTAATATGCTATTCAAGGTGCTGTTATTTCTGTTGTTAATTCAGACATGTGATCATTGCCTTTGTAGTCCCCGAGGGAGAGGAAAAATGGCATTGCCCTGCATGTGTTTGCAAGATAGACTGTATAGAATCAATAAATAAATTCCGAGGGACATCAGATCTTTCAATTAGTGACTCTTGGCAGGTAACATTTTCACTGTTAAGAATACTTCACTGATTCAAGGCAAATAATTTGAACTATATTTCACCATGATAGTACATTATTTTTGCAGAAAGTTTTTCCTGAGGCTGCTGCCATGGCACACGGGTCTATGCAAAGTGATGTACCTGATCTTCCATCGGACGATTCAGAAGATGATGACTTCGACCCCAATATATCCGAAGAACATGTGGCTTGTCATGTGGAAGGATCATCAGAAGAGGATGGGGATGAAGGTTCATACTCTGATGACTCCAATTCCATCACCTCTTCTGACAGTTTAGAACATCTGAAGGAGGGAGAGAAAGTTGATGACCTTCGATTACCTTCTGATGACTCGGAGGACGATGACTATGATCCAGCAGGGCCAGATTCTGATGAAGATATGAAAGAGAAGCAAGATGAGTCAGACTTCACATCGGACTCTGATGATTTCTGTGCTGACATTGCGAAGTCTTGTCATATGGAGGAAGTTTCGTCTGGTCGTAAGGCTGGAGATCATACTAATGACTTGGAAGGGGCCCCTGTTGGACCTAACACATCAATGTCACATCTCACAACCAAGGACATTGAGATCGACCAGGATGCGATTTTACCATCAAGGAGACGGCAGGTTAAACCATTGGACTACAAAAAACTTTATGATGTAAGCTCAACTTGCATGCATTACTTCATTCATAAAATATAGTCAAATCCAATAGTTCCACTGAAGATTGAAAATAAACATTTATGGGGGTGATTAACATGATTATAATGTGATGACCGTAATAGAACATGCATGACTACTTTGATAATTTGGGAATAGATGCGTAGCTGGTCTTGTATTTCTTGATTTTTCGTTATTCTGTTTAGAACACCAAATTGAAGTGATGCTGACCATTACCTCAAGTACCACTGTTGAGTAGAAATTACTAATTCAACTGTTAATCAGAATGTGTTCTACTGGGTTCTGAACCTGACATGTTTCTTTTTTTTCTTTTGCGGATGAACCTGACATGTTTCTTCTTCATGCTGAAACCAAAAGGATGCTTATGGGGAAGCACTATCTGATTCAAGCGATGGTGAAGACTGGTCTGGGAAGAGCACACTCAAAGAACACAGTGAAGAAGAAATTGAAGTGGATTCATTTGTACACAAAAGCTCCAGGAGAACGCGAGATGTGCATCGTGACGGTTTTCATGGTTTTGTAAATGATCAATACTCCAGGGGGCTGACCTCTGGTCCTGAAGTGGACCATGTTGTTTTACCTGTTTCAGCGAGACAGCACATTCAGTCTCCGGAAAGCGAAAAACTCTACGCTGTAAGCTCCCAACTTGCCTGTGTGCATATTTTAGCACCTTTTATGATAATTGTTTTTGTCCACCATGAAAGATTATCGTATCTTTGTTTGCCTTGATGTCAACTGGGTGAATCATTAGTTTATTTAGAAAATCAAAAAGCCATCATGGGAATGCTCAAAATCATGCCTAACAGTACAGCCAACTGGTGTCTCTATGGTGTTCCCATGTCTTTTATATTAACCTGTCTTCTTATTTGTTGTACTTTCCTAAGAGCACATGCTGTGGCAAGCTATTGCATGAGATCATACGTCCAATAATTTTTCATTTTTCTCTCCTCTACATAGGTAAAATTGTCATATAAGCGGGGTATACGCCTGCTATTATACTAGCTCTTAGACCTACATGGATATCATGATAATATAGTACCAGATACGTAGCTTGGCTGCTATGTCTTCAGTTTAGTTATTTTGTTTAGCATTTGAGCTGATACTAAACTATTGCTCTAAATTTTTTGTTTACTACTCCCTCTGCCTCAAGTGTTATGTACACTTTTGTGATGATGTGCACATACATGTGTATTTCACACACTTATAAACATAAAATATTTCTTCTTCATGTTGAAACCAAAAGCAGCACTACTAGGAAAAGGGCAATAGATGATATGGCCAGTAATGGCGCACCAGACATGTGGTGTGCCATTACTATATAGCAGTGGCGCACCATGTCTTGGTGCGCCATTAGTGTGATAGACACTAATGGCGCACCACACCCATGGTGCGCCACTACTAACATTTTTTTTATTTTTCTAAAAATATTTATGGCGCACCAGGGCACAGTGTGCCATTACTAGTTTTAACTAGTAATGGCGCACCACTCACCTCGTGCGCCACTACTATCATTTTTTTTGCAAAACTACTATCATTTTTATTTTTCAAACTCATGTATATTTTAAATTTAATTCATGGGCACTTTTTGAATTCATGAATATTTTTTCAAATTTGATGATACTTTTTCATATTCAATATGAAAAAATATTGAATATTCATGACGACACGCGATCTCGACCCCCCTCCATCTCGATCGCTATCCCCCCTCGCCAGATCCCCCTCGCGGCCCCCCGCGCCAGATCCCCCTTCATCTCGATCCCCCTCGCCGCCAACGACCCCCCACCCTCCCCCGCTCCACCGCCGCCGCCGACCCCCCGCACCCTCCCCCGCCCGGAGGTG
>NW_025225610.1:41358-87156 GCF_018294505.1 Triticum aestivum | reverse complement strand
GGAGACTTCGGCGGGGCTACTCGCAGTCCATCGACGGCTGACAAAGAACGCCGACGCGGCGCGACGAGGCCGGTCCACGACCACGATCGACCACGACCCACTGCGCCGCCACCAGTCACCCCGCGCCGCCTCGTCAACAAATGTAAATGCGCCATTGCTATCCAAAAAAAATTCTATAAAAAAAGATTACTAATGGCGTACCTCTAGGGGGTGCGCCATTGCTATCCAATTTTTTTTCTTCTAATGGCGCACCGCTCAGAATGATGTTAGCTTAGCATTTGATGATAATGTGATGTTCTTTCTATCAGTGTGAAACTCGATGGATAGGGTGTAAGATTTAATCAGTACGTCTAGTCTATTAGGCAGGGGGTGCAAAGTTGCAAGCTCGGGAGTTTGAAAAATGAGCCTAATTGGTCTGATGTAAATTTTCAGCTACACTGGAGCATAATATAATATGGTGCTGACAATATTCTGTTTGGCGTCCTTATTCTTCAGTGGCATAGCTTAAAAGTTATCTGCCTTGGCTCAAATGAAGGTTGTTCGATATCTTGAAATAAACAAACATGCCTTGTGTCAAACCATATTTTAATTCTGCAAGCTTGATTTAGCTTGTAAAACTAAATAGGGACTTAGGCCAGAGTAGATACAAGGTGCAATCTTGGCCATTTTTTCACATGCTTCGGTTTAGACTCTTGAGAGCTAGAGCTATTTTATCAATATTTTCCTTTACCACGCCAGCATATGTATGACATGAGCTCTTATGTTTTCGAATGCAATGTCTGTGCACTGATGAGTATTAGTTGTTAGGAATGCCCATCACGAGGGAGGAAGAACCATGTCATATGAATTAGCTTTTATCTGATTTACTGAACATCGCATGTAAAATGATCAAACCATTTCGCTACTGTTAAAGAGAGACTCTCTAGGTTGATCAAACCATCCCTGAAAGTCTGTCTGTGTTGTCTGGTTGAATTGTGTGGTGAATGAGACTGCTATTGGTTGGTGATTTTGCAGGTACCCCGAGAGGCCCTTGAGTTTGCCGGAATGTCGATTAACTTCCGTTCCGGTAAATTCGGGTACTCCATATGTCCTATTTTCAGCAAACGTCATGCTGAAATTTTTCATGAATTTTAGTATGGCTTTGCTAAAAATAGGACATATGGGGTACTTGCGACAAATGCATGGGCCGGGGTATTTTAGTACTTAATTAAGTAGGATCAACTGCCTCTTGTGTTATACATATAGACGTGTAATATCAACTCATAGTTATTACTAATGTCAGTTGCTCGTCATCGATAAACCCTAATCTGGAAGAGGAACCACTCATCCTCATCATTTGCTCTCAAAATTACCACTTCACTTCTTACTACTGAAAATCTTAGACCATCTCCATTCACCAATTGCTCAAACCAGTTCGAAGGGCGTGTTTTCACCACACTGTGGATTATCTTATTGGACCCAACAGAGATGATGTAGTTTTGAATTATGAACGTAGGAAATGTCGTCATCGGACGATGAAAGTCTCCCGGGGGAGTGCGGCTGGTGCCACGATCGAGGTCTATGCGACAGGCCTCACCTGAACGATGATCGGCGCTTCAGCATTAAGCTCGAGGAGACCTTCGAAGTTGAAACGGTATACAACGACGACAAGTGTTTTTTCATAATTAAGCATGACTTCAACTATTTCAACGTGTAATTTTCATCTTTTACAATTCGAGTATAGCTTATCCCATGCCATGCAAGACGCTATGTCTTGGAGAGGATGGATTTTGAAGACCATGAAAATTATGAAACAAAGAAAATTCACCTAAGGACTCATCATGATGTGGATTTTGAAGTAAATCTGTATAATTCTGGGAGCGTAACCCATTTTGGTTGCAAAAATTGGGAAGCATTTTGCAAGATGTATGGTTTTGATGAGGGTATGCTTGTCACCATGGATCTTGATGATCCTGACATCGACCAAGACAATATGGACATTTGGGTCCTTGTTGATACGCCTCCAGTTCTACCGCTATGTGAGTTTCTCAAACATAGTTAATTATTAACTAATTTATATTGTTCATTTCAAAATACTTGACAACTTATTTCCATTGACAGCTTATTTTGATTGTTCAAACAATATGCGGAACATGGTAGACAAAACCCACTACACCGATGGCTCTGAGTTAACTTATCAGAAGAAAAATCATCTGGTCGGATTTTGTACTGATCTTGAGAATTACAATATCTATTGTAAAACTCATCAACATTATGGTCAATACGTGCCACTAGTGCACGTGTTGAACTACGATAACTACCATGGAGATACCCTGGTAATATTTTCTACTATTACGACATTTGTGCATCTTTTGCATACTTCTAAAACTAGTACATCATTGCTAACTATGTAGTTATTACTATGTTTTTCAACAGAGAATCCTAGAGGATTGTGTGCCTCATTTGATGTATCAGAATGACAGCCTTCATGTTTTGAACATATATCCAGGTCATCCTACGAATCTCAACTGTCCATATCGGATTTCTAAAAGAACTAGAGACATGAAAATCAAAGAATGGAAAAAAAATGTATGGACAGTCGTAAGCAGGTTCTTGGAAGCAAAAGGAAGCGAGGCGCAAGAATTGGAGACAAGATGATCTCCATTCTTCATAATGGAGAATCAGGGTCTATATTGTTTTATGCTATTTTACCTTAAATAGGGTATTTAGGTCCTGCCTAATACTGATGGTCATGTGCTAAGAACAATTAAGTAGGGTTGGTTCGATGACTATCAAGATGATGATCGTATGACTTGTTATTAATAATGAGTAGAAGTTGTATGATGATGATTAGTAGGACTTGTTAGGATTAGTATTACTTTCGACAAACTCGCTACTCGCGGTCTCGAGACTTGTAATGTTATATCTTTGTTCGGTCTTTTGAATTCGGAGACTAATATGATGAATTGTATTCGGAGACTAAACTTCTATTGTATTCGATGAATCTGCTGTTGCTGTGTGGTGTTGTCTATATTCTGTCCAGTAATATATTTTATAACCTGTGCAAATATCAGAACAAAAAAAATCCCTAATATTCATACTAGTGGCGCACCACCATATAGTGCGCCATTAGTAAGCCAAAGCACACTAATGGCGCATCATCCACTAGTGTAAATATGGCCCCTGGAAGGCATACTAATGGCGCACCGTGGGCTATACTAATGGCGCACTGCGTGGTGCGCTATTAGTATACCAGATACTAATGGCACACCAGTGGTGCGCCATTAGTAAGAAATTCTAATGACGTGGTGCTAGTGGCGCACCTATAGTGCGCCATTAGTAGGCAAAACAGGTGCGCCACTAGTAGGCCTTTTCCTAGTAGTGCAGGCTTATGGGAAAGCACCATCTGGTTCGAGTTACCATGAAGATTTGTTTAAGAAATGCACATCTGAAACTGAATTCACTCCGCAAAGCCCTCAACAAAGCTTGAATTGTTCGGTGAATTGGCAAAATACAGAAGAGCTGCTTACCCCTAATGGAAGCAGTACAACAGGTCAGAAGAGACACTATGGGCCAATAATTAATCAGGTACAGTGGCATTCTTTTTCCTATAACATTAGTCCTATAGTTTGATTCATCCGCAAGCACTTCACTTCATTTTATTTTTCGCAGAGGCTACATGAGCAATTTAAAATACATCAATATCCTAGCCGTGTTGTTAAAGAAAGCTTGGCTCAAGAACTAGGTCTGACATTTAGTCAGGTTTGTACCTCTTTTTCATGAATTTCCAACTGCATGTAAAGTTGTCTTGCCATTGAGCAAAACCCTGACTACGGCTTCTGCTAACAGGTTGAGAAATGGTTTGAAAATAGACGGCGTCACTTAAAAAAAGCATCTAACAAAAACAGCAATCCCATAGAAAACCATAGCAAAATGCCGCAGGAGCTAAAGAAGAGAAAGATTGGCTGACGACGTTTCAAGCTAAGGATTCCGGCTCCTACAAGTCAAGCAATTCTTTCCTTCTTTATCCAAATGGCAGGTGTTTCAATCCTGTGGTGGAAGCTTGCTGCGATATAAGGGACCGCCCGCAAAGGGACCACACACTGTTATGGGAGAGAATGGAACACACTCACGTTTGATTGTGCCTTGCGTCACTGTTGTTGTTTCCTTTAATATGATGTAGAATCATGCTCATGTTCTGTCATTGGTTGTGGTCATTGTTGTGTCAGTTGTTGTTTACCTAGAAAAAGTTGACTAGTTCTTTATTGTTCATATGAATTTTCGATGATATGTCAGTTGATCTCCTTCGTACATGTTGTAATCTTCCCTTTTTGCGGGGAATATATATTGTACTTTTTGTAAGGAGTATATTCTGGATAAGACTTGAGACTTCCTTTAGATGATTTCCTCTTATCGCTCGTCTGCATCAGTCCTCATTTGTATTGTAAGCTATGTTTTCCTCTTGACATGTTTATCTTGACGTGGTATTAGGCCAACTCCAACGTTAGACCTCAAATCGTCTGACTGCGTCTGTTTGCATCAAACAGACAAAAAATATGGCCCAACCGCAGGCCCCATCCCAATTTTTGGTCCGGCCCATGTTCGTTCTCCTCCATTTTCAGACCAAAGTTGCTCTGGATTTGGGACCAAAGCGGACAGAAAACCGACGTCTTCGCGTCCTCTTCGTCCGCTTGTGTCCGCGCTTGGCCCACCAGTCACTCTCTCTCCGTCTTTTCTGTACCTGGCCCATCATGCCCACCCACCGCCACTAGGCAGCAGCGGGGTTCCAAGGAGCCCGCGACGGGGTTACCCTGCCTACGGCAGCCTCCTGGCCCCCCCGCACGGCGCTCCCTCCGTACAGCCTCGCCTCGCCGGCGTCGAGGCCCTAGCCGTCGCGGCCGGCGAGTAGACGATGAACGTGGAGCACGCCCGGCGTCGCAGCACTCGAGCCCAACCTGGAGCACGCTACGGGTGCGGCGGCGGGCGCGACGTGCACAGAAGGCTGCGGTGAGACGGGGCGAGCTCGCCGTGGGCAACTCTAGCGGGCGCAACTGGCGAGCGCGATGGGGGCGTGCACAACTGCTAGCTAGATAGCATGCCACATGCGTGTCCGTGCTTGCTAGCTAGCTAGCACGCCGCTCCCGTGGGCTTGCTAGCTTGCTAGGTAGTGCGCAGCGCTCGGGGCAACTGCTGGTGGGTGGCTGGGCGCGGCTCTCGGGCGAGCGCGTAGGCTGGCGAGAATGGGTGAGGCATGGTGGGGGCGGGCGGACAGTTTGAGATGCGGTAGTCCCATTGGGTGCACAAGATGAGAGACGTCCAAAACCGGACACCCATGTCCTTCTTTTTGCTTCACACAGATGAAATCCACACAAATCGGACTTCCGTTTGGGGTCTAGCATTGGAGGTGGCCTTGGTGAAACTGAAGCCTTAGTTGCAGACCTGTGGTTGGTTAGGTTTGGTGATTGGGATCATAACTAGAAGACGAACTTGGTTGCTTGATTTCTCCATGGAGCAGAACAAACCAAACGAGTCAAACCCCTAGTAGATGGGTGACGGCTGTCGTCTCTATTCAGGAGGAGACGCAAGGCAGCAAAAGATAACAAGATTTGCCCCAAAAGGTCTGTGGTGTACTATGGCTAGAACGAATAATCATGCCGCATACACTACTAGAATAGCTGTCGACGCCGACGGCTTTTTCTATGCCGACGGCCTTGTGTTGGGGCTGTCGGCATTGATGGATATATGCCGAAGGCCTGGCTGAGGCCGTAGGCATAGAAAGGCCGTCGGCATACCACTGTCTATGCTGACGGCAACCGTAGGCATAGGAAGGCCGTTGGCATATATGTACTACAGACATTTCATTCCGGCATATAAACAGTCAATTTCATTGTTTCGTGATGACATGTCATGCTTCCATTATATAGGTTATTCCTACTTGGTGCTATGAAAAGGATGAGAGATGGGCAAGTTTGGTGGATAGGTGGCTCGGTGAGGATGCAGTGTTTGTTGCCAAGAGCACAAAGAGTCGGGCTAACCGTGGAACCGACGGAACATATGACCAAGGAAACAGGAACCACTGGGACTACAAGGTAATGAAGGTATATCTATATACATGATGCATTATTTTTCTTCTTTTTACCTTCTTGTTCTTATGTATAGTGTGTGTTAGAGTGAGGAATATGGGGTTGCAAGCATCGCCCGCGGCGGCGGACATTCTGTCCCCGCCGCACACTGCTGCTGCTGCTTCCCTGCCGGCTGGAACCGCCTCGGGCGTGCTGCCTCTGCCGCCGTCCGCCGCCGTCCGCGTTGCCGCCCCCGGATCGGGTCTGTCAGTCCAGATTGGGAGGATCTGGAGCCTGTGTCCCTTGTCCTTTCAGTCTGGATCGGGTCTCCACACTCCTGCCGCCGCCAGCAGCTGGCTGCGACTCTGCTATTGCCGTTGGGCTGGTGTGCTCATGATGACACCCCTGGTGACTCTCTCGGCCAACCTCGCGGCTGCCGAAATTGCCATTGGAGTCATCTGGGTCATCCCTATCATTGCCTCTCTGGGGTTTCCACCATGTAGATGTCATTTTTTTGCGGGATCGCCATTGGGGTCATCTGGGTCATCCGTGTCATTGCCTCTCATAGGTGGAGGTTGCCCTCCACTTGACCGTGGGTGCATTGGGGTCTGGCTGGCTGCTTGAGGATTCTTCTGAGTCCTCGTCTGCATAGTCGAATTCCTAGGAGCCGCTGTATAGGACCCTCGGTTAGGTCCTCGATATTGGCTACTAGGTGGGTGTTGGGTGGGTCAAAAGTTCCGACCTTCCTCGCGGACTTCCAGATCCGATCATAGATGGATGGTTTCTCGTCGAAAATAGCAAGCCTCTGAATTCGATCTAACATATCGTATAAGGAAGTTTTGTTGTAGTCCTCTGAGCCTAGTCTAATGTCAGGACAAGAGGAAGTTCACCTGAGATCTACTCTGACGTGGATCCAAGGTACGTTTGTGGGGCCAAGTGTAGCGCCTGGGGCGCAAGAGTGTTCTTCAACACAGAGTTCGTCTCCGGATCTAGTGTAGGTTTCTTCTCCTTCTTCTGGGCCCGATCCGACATTGGCGCAGAGAAGGGCCTATCTTTTTTTTCCTCGATCTGGTTTGACACCCAACTTGAGAGGTTCAACTCACCACAGGAATCCACAGTATACTCCAAGTTGGCAAATCTCATGATCTGACCGGGAGTGAGGATCTCGACCTGGCCAAGGTGGTCAACTGAGTCAGCGAGAAGCATGATGCTTCAAATAAGGAAAATCCGTTGTGGCCTAGAAGTCACGCGAGAACCGATGTGCTCACTTGTGTTGATTCCCATCGGACGCTTTCGGCTATCGGAGGGGACCTGTATGGGCCACCTATCACCGATTTGATTCAGGCGAATCTCTCATAGGGGTTCCTGAGCTGGTAGCATAAGTATGCTGGTAATAAGGCACATGAGTTTTTACCGAGGTTCGGGCTCTCTCGAAGAGATAATACCCTATGACCTGATATGTTTGTAATGAGGTGGATGGAGTACAGTGTACAAGTGTTCTTACCACGAGATTCTATGGGCTTTTGCATGCCCTACCCCTTGGTTCATTATGTAAGGATATCGTGGTGTAGAGGATTGGCCGGCCTTGAAGTACATGTCAAGCCTTCTGGAACCTTCCTTGTACACGTCGTGGCTCTTCCATTCATGGCCCACTAATGAACCACCATGGGTATCCTCGGCCCCGCCCACCTGGCAGGAGTCGATTTGGTGAGCACACCCTGGTCTAGGACACCATCAGTTAGGAGGGCTAGAGGCGGAAATTTAGGGGTGTGGCTGCAAGATAGCAAGGGGGGCCTAGGGAGTGGTAGGCTCTCTCCATGGGGAGGGAGGGGGTCCTTGTATTCGAGAGGGGGCATATATTTAGAAAATATCTCCCTCACCTCACTCCGTTTGGCATATATTTAGAAAATATCTCCATTCATTTAATAAACAAAGCGTTTTGCATACATGTGATACTTCGGCTTCTGCAAATATTGAGAAATAATTTGGGTGCCTCGTCACAAAAAGGTCGTGTCCAACCGTACTTAGTTAAGTCTCGATCATGAACAATTGTAGAGACAAGTTAATGAAGGTATATCTATATACATGATGCATTATTTTTCTTCTTTTTACCTTCTTGTTCTTATGTATAATGTGTATTAGAGTGCGGAATATGGGGTTGCAAGCGTCGCCCGCGGCGGCGGACATTCTGTCCCCACCGCACACCGTTGCTGCTTCCCTGCCGGCTGGAACCGCCTCGGGCGTGCTGCCTCCGCCGCTGTCCACGTTGCCGCACCCGGATCGGGTCTGTCAGTCCAGATTGGGAGGATCTGGAGCCTGTGTTGCTTGTCCTTTCAGTCTGGATCGGGTCTCCACACTCCTGCCGCCGCCGGCAGCTGGCTGCGACTCTGCTACTGCCGTTGGGGCTGGTGTGCTCATGATGACACCCCTGGTGACTCTCTCGGCCAACCTCGCGGCTGCATCTTCAGGCACCGATGCGCGCACCACGTCTGAAGCTTCCGCCGCCGCGCTTGCTCGCCGCAGGTCCGACCCATCTGTGGGTGGCCGATGGGCCCCTCACCTCGCCGAGCCCGCCTCTAATACGTCTCCAATGTAACTATAATTTTTGATTGCTCCATGCTATATTATCTACTGTTTTGGACTATATTGGGATTTATTTTCCACTTTTATATTATTTTTGGGACTAACCTATTAACCGGAGGCCCATCCCAAAATTGCTGTTTTTTGCCTATTTCAGTGTTTCGGAGAAACAGAATATCAAACAGAGTCCAAACGGAATGAAACCTTCGGGAACGTGATTTTCTCACCGAACGTGATCCAGGAGACTTGGACCCTACTCCAAGGAACAAAAAGAGGCGGTCACGAGGGTGGGGGGCGAGCCCCCCTGGCTCGTGGGCCCCCTGTTGCTCCACCGACGTACTCCTTCCTCCTATATATACCTACGTACCCCCAAACAATCAGATACAGAGCCAAAAACCTAATTCCACCGCTGCAACCTTCTGTACCCACGAGATCCCATCTTGGGGCCTGTTTCGGAGCTCCGCCGGAGAGGGCCATCATCACGTAGGGCTTGTACATCATTGTTTAGATGGATGACGATGTAGTTGCAAGTAATCGAGACTTGTATCGCTATTTTCGAGATGATGACGAGAGACCACTTTGTGTTGGATGATGATTATGATGCTGACATGATTTGATGAGACTATTTGTATGTATATGCTATGATTACATTTGTATGTGTATGATATGCTAAAGATTATTGTATAAAGCCTATTCAAATACAAAACAAATATGCAGAAAAAAAAACAGAAACTAATAAAACTAGAAGTAGCGAGGGGAACAAAGTGAGCAGTAGCGTTGCCTTACCAGTAGCGCTTCCTGCTAAAAAGCGCTGCAGATATTAGCAGCAGCGCTCTGCACTAAAGCGCGCTACTACTAGACATGTATAGCAGTAGCGCGGGACGACAGGCGCTACTGCTACACGTTAGCTATAGCGCCTTATCAGTAGCGCGTCGTCCCGCGCTACTGATAGGCAAAATACCCGCGCTACTGCTAGGGTTTTCCCTATAGTGATACCGGAACCTGAAATCTCCATCATGCTTGCTAATCTTTACCTAATAACAAAGGACGGAAGCTTTCATAGTTCTCCGTTAATTTTGTGTTACCCACAAAGATCGACGGCTGAGATTTAAAAGGAAAAAGTTTTTTATTATTATTTAGTCAAAAAATGAATCGTTGGTCTCCTTCCTCTCTATCACGAGGCAAGTTGCGGTGCCGGGACAATCCCTGTCTCCTTATTTTTAATCCAATCCTCCCTCTTTATCCAGAAACATCCTCTGTCGTCCAATCCTTCATGCGCCTGTCGCTTCGTCGGACACAAACTCTCATCAAGCTCGCACACAAACATGGGTGTCCGGCAAGTCGGTGCTTCCCTATGCCCCCTCTCATAAATACGGCATCCAAGATGAGATGGAGAAGCTGAAGATGGAGCAGTCAAATGATGAGGCGTAAGACGAGGATGCTCCCACTGGCAATTCATCTGGGTAGTGTATCTCGCCGAGGCCAACGGAGGCAACAACCGAGGCGTGTCGTTGGGATACCTTTTTCCTCCACTAAATCCGTATCACGGCAACATACTCGGTGCCTGCGTGCTATTGCTACGTCGCCGGTCGGCAGAAGGATGTGGCCGGCATTGCCCCCATCTTCAAATCCCCTAGCAGCTCAATCTCATCCGCCGACGCTGGGTACCCGCACCAGATTTGTGCTCACTATATCTGAAGACCCAGGGGCCAGGGCTGCTGCTCCCAGCCCAGGATCTGCTCATCCTCGCCACCTGCAACCCGTGGCTCCGATGACCCACGACAGGGGATGACGACCCAGAGTGACAGAGGATGACGACCCATGGTTGCTCCTTCCAATCACCACCATGGACCAGCCTCTCCATAGATGCAACTCCCCAGCCCCGGTCTCCGCTGCTCCTCCATCCTGCCCGTCCCAGCCAATGCCAGAGGCCCCCCCGACTCATTCCGCCGCTCCTCCATCGTATGAGGCTACACCCTTCATACGAGGCCACTATGGTGCCCCTCCGCTGGCCAGGTGGTAAGGCCAAAGTCCAAGGCACCGGTAAGTACACCAACCTCCGATTAATGTCTATCATAAAAGCCCACTGAAGAGATTAAAAGTGCTTCTTAATTGTTAGGCCTTCAAAGTTTCAAGTAGAAGCCCAAAAGAAGAAGGATCAAGAACATCCTGTAAGAAGCCCGTGAGTTAGTACATACACGTATGATTCCTTCACATGTGTAATGGACTGGTACATTGTTTCAGATTTCTAATGGATACTTCGAGGGTAATGTGTAATGGACTGGTACTCCCTCCTTCCATCTATATAGGGCCTAATGCGTTTTTCAAGACCGCCTTGTGCACCTATATAGGGCCTATATAGGGCCTATTGCTTGACATCTTTCGAGGGTCTACATTATGATGGTTATGAAGATTCAGGAATGATCTCAGTGCTACAGGTCTGAATGACATGCCCTGGCTGCAGTCCGTCGTTGATTTGCCTTTGAAGTGGTGTAGACACCCGATTCAGCAGCAACTGCAGAAAAATGACATGCCCTGGCTGCTCTCCTCCACGGCCAAGAAGCGACCCGTGAGCTCTTCAATGGTCAAGGTCTTGAGGTCGAGCAGCGACTGGATGGAGTGCGCGAGCTGCCGGTGGCGCTGTGGCACGCAACGGAGAAACTTGAGCACCGCCTTGTGCTCGGTGATGCCGTTGCCGAGGGCCTCGAGGTCGTTGACGATGCCGGTGAGGCGGACAGCGAACTCCTCCATCCTCTCGCCATCCTTGAACCGGAGATTCTCAAACTCCAATCGACGCATCTGCGCCCGGGCTTCGCGGACACGCTCGGACCCCATCCTCAAGGTCTTGAGGGCGTCCCAAGCCTCCTTCGCCGAGTCCTTCGCAGCCAAGGAGCGCAACATCTCCAGCGGCACAGCCTGGAGGATAATGCCCAAAGCTTCACGATCGTCGCGGTAGTCGATGAAAGCGCCATGCTCGACCACCTCCCACAGGCCTTGCGCCTGCAGCCGCACTCGCATGACGAGCGCCCACTCGGTGTAGTTCGTGCGGGTCAGCGGGGGGAGCTGCACCATCGACGAGGTTTGCCGGACGACGCGCTCGACGATGCGAACCTCGCCGCTGCCGCTGCCGTCGGTGAGCCGCGCCTTCGGTGCAGTCGCCGGCTCCACCAGCTTCCCCTTGGCCAGCTCCGCCGCCTTGGACCCATCATCTCCCTCGTTGCCGGCCATCACAACAACGGATCAAACCGTGGCTCTGTATACCAAGTGTCGGCACAGCCCGAGGAAGAAGAATACTCTCTCACACACAAAGGTAGGAGAACACACACAGAGGCTTGGCACCGCACACAACTTGTGCCTTTTTCTCTTGTGTTCTCACACTTGCAATGCAATTACATAATGACTTAAATAGCCGGAAGCACACGGCTACAACGCAGCCACTCACCCACTAACTCCATGCACACACACGCACAGGCCACAACTGTCTGACCCGGTTACTACTCAACTAAACCCAATTCTAGATTGAGTCACTTCCAAGTTTCAGCCACAACTGATTTTGCCCGCTTTTTTCTCCACCTCTTTCTGCTACGCAACTCGGCCGCTTGGACTCCACGGAACTAGACGCATGCAGCTGGCCTATCCATGCAAACTACTAACAAACTCAACAGGACACACTACTGACTTGCATACACACACATGATCTCTTCTCTACGTGAGTACATGCCCACAGCCAAGTAGGTTGGACGTGACAACATGCATGACACTGCTAAATAAACATGATGAAAAACAAAACAGCAAGGTTAATTCTAACAATCACCCCCTTAACCTTGTTGTCGTTTATTCGGATGCCTCCATGTCGACCTTGTTGTCGTTAATTCCTCACTGTTTCAGTCTGTAATGAGCAACGTTTTTTTATGACAGTGCAATCAAGGATGTGTTCGTTGATAAATTTACCTGTATTTGGTAGTGTAACATACACTTCAAAATAGTAGTATGGTCTTTGTATGGTAATTTCAATCAGCAATATTGCATTAGGGTCTTCGTTGGCTGTGCACATTGTGATGCTTACTACTGCTTTGAATTATTTGGATAGCGTCAGTTGTCGGACATGCATTGCAGAATTTCTGCAAATACTGCGTTGCCTCTGAATTGATAGTTTTTGGTCTCTGCATTATGTGTGAAGGAATGTGACAATTACAGGAATGTGGTGGGTCAACGCCCCATGGGTGGGTCCTAGTCCAAAAAAGTAAAATCCTAGCGGATAAGCTGCGTAATTTTTTTCCGATGGAAAGAAGGAAAAGAAGGGATGAGGACACAAAATCCTCATAAATCAAAAATCAAAAAATGGAAGGACAAGGGAGAGGCCCCGTCGAGCCTGGATCACAACAAGGACAACAATCTCGACCTGAGCAACGAGAAGAGACCACGAGCAAATCATGGCCATGCACACCAAGATATACGAAGATCTGGCAGGTGAGGGAGATGTTGAGTTCAACGATGAGGCCAACACGATTGAGTTCAATGTGTAGAACCAAAACTATCGGTGCAGATGGACTTTAACGGCCTCAACACCGGTTGCCATAAGTGCAACGGCGTGGGATGTGTCGTCGAATACATGAGTGATTCACCACTGTGAACTCAGCCTCCAAAAGAGGAAGACCAGGACGAGGACCACGATGCCGTTGAGGCAAACTAAAATGGGATAGGGGTTTGTAATGTCCAATAATAATCATCCTCGTACAGTTTTCCTGAGGTGGTACTCTGTTTTTTCTTCTCATACATAGATAGAACAAAAGTCTCATACATAGATAGAACAGAAGTCACATGAGTTGATTTTGTGTTCCTTGCTGCATGAGCACCCACTTGATTAAGTTATTCAGGAATATATTAGACATTATTTATATTCAGCAATAAGAATTTTTAATGTATATCCGGTTGGAAATGAGGGGTCTTAATCCATGCTTATTACACTCGAGATGTGCGATTTCTTCTTCCGTTGCAACGCACGGGCATTTTTGCTAGTTATACATTTAAAGATGGAGTACCTAAAAAACATGGAGATCCGGAATACTAACTATGCCTTGCTCCATCGAAAGAAATTATGTGAAAACCGCTTTATGTGATTTGGGAGCTGGTGTTAGTGTTATGTCTTTCTCTTTATATAAAAGACTTGATTTGAATAAACTCACACCTACTGAAATATATTTGCAAATGCCTGACAAATCAACTACCATACATGTCGGTATTTGTGAGGATGTGCCAGTTGTTGTTTCTAATGTTACTATTTTGACTGACTTTGTTATATTTGAGATGCCCGAGGAGAAAGAATTATCGAGTTTCAAAAAAAAAACCGTGGAGCCGCCGCCGCCTCTTATTCTTCATCGGGATGCCCGAGGAGAAAGAATTAACCAATGTTATAAAATCACATTTTTTTCAAAAAAAATCGAGGAGAAAGAATTATCGAGTTTCACGAGACAGAGCCGCCGCCGCCTCCTATTCTTCATCAGGAGGCCAGATCTGGTGTCCGTTCCGGGCTCCGGAGAGAGTGATCTTCGATCTTCGTCATCACCAACCCTTCTCCATCGCCAATTCCATGATGCTCCCCACCCGAAGTGAGTAATTTCTTCGTCGGCTCGCTGGTCGGTGAGGAGTTGGATGAGATTCGTCATGTAATCGAGTTAGTTATGTTAGGTCTTGATCCCTAGTATCCATTATGTTCTGAGATTGATATTGCTATGACTTTGCCATGCTTAATGCTTGTCAC
Source organism: Triticum aestivum (assembly GCF_018294505.1). Lineage (NCBI taxonomy): Eukaryota > Viridiplantae > Streptophyta > Magnoliopsida > Poales > Poaceae > Triticum > Triticum aestivum. Next base: position 72,774 of record NW_025225610.1, on the reverse strand, counting down.
TTTGGGCCCGGGTGCCATGATTTCAGAAATGAACCGTTTATGTTATCACCATTATATCTATGTTCTAGATACGATCTTGCAAGTTATAGTCACCTACTACGTGTTATGATCCGACAACCCTGGAGTGACAATAGTCGGGACACTTCCCGGTGATGACCGTAGTTTGGGGAGTTCATGTATTCACCGTATGTTAATGCTATATTCCAGTTCTCTATTAAAATGAGGCCTTGATATCCCTTAGTTTCCAATAGGACCTCGTTGTCATGGGAGGGTAGGACAATAGATGTCGTGCAAGTTCTTTCCATAAGCATGTATGACTATTTATGGAATACATACCTACATTATATTATATTTATGAACTGGAGCGAGTGCCGTATCACCCTAGGTTGTAACTGTCATATGATGAATATCATCCAACGAATTCACCGATTCAATGCCTACGATTTTCCTACATATTGATCTTGCTAAGTTACTACTGCTGCTGTTACTATTGTTACTGCTACAAAACTATTGCTATAACTGTTACCGTTACTATTGTTGTTGCTACTACTATGAAAACTATCATATTACTTTGTTATTGATAACTTCGGTGCAGATAATCAATCTCAGGTGTGGTTGAATTGACAATTCAGCTGCTAATACTTGCAAATATTCTTTGTCTCCCCTCGTGTCGAATCAATAAATTTGTGTTGAATACTCTACCCTCGAAATTTGCTGCGATTCCCTATACTTGTGGGTTATCAGTCTCGTTGAGGCACACATGTTTAATGTTTGGAATATCTCAATAAGAGATCTTATGCAATTTCTACGTCCCTGACAAGGAGCATGACATGAGTAAGAGTTAGATCCGGGCTGAGTCCCTGTTGGACTAGAATTAGGACTTGAGGACATGTATTGATTTATTTATTTTGTTGCAAGGAAAACCAAGATAAGTACTTTTCTTGTACGGGTATTCGAGCTGCCTCATATATAGGTGACAGCCGATTGAACAACACCAATAGATGCAATCAATAAATTACACTTTTGTGTTCATCTATCTTTATCTCCTACCCTTGTGTCATGCTTCTGTTCCTTTGTAATTCCTCTTTGATGGAGGCTTGAGGATCCAGGACGCCCCAGGGTTGACTAAATTGACCTGGAGCAATGCTTAGCCACCGCTAGCCTGATGGGGTCCCTCCAAAGCGATTGGTGTTTCCGTTCTACAAAAGCGCCCGCAGGATGTCTTGCATACCGTTCTTCTTCGACGTGAGTTGTAGTGCATGACCCGTGGCATTGATGGTACACGGTGACGTTCTCATGTCTGAATAGATCCAAGGGCTCTAGATGAGCCTAATCCTCTCCCAAAAGCGTCTTTATTAGCCAAGGAAGCCGTGCGAACAAACACTGATAAAAATCGGTGAAGAATCATGTCCGATATGAGCCTTTTCGAGCTTGTCAAGAAGTGATACAAGCACTGTGCATCGTCGAACGATCTAGACTCCTCCGCTAAAACGGTTGCCTTTTATTCAAACAAACTCGGAATTTGAAGTTCTTGGGCTCGCTTTTTAGCCAAATCCCAAGTCTACTGCCTGGAAGTCCTCCGTACAGAACAAAGGAAAGTAATGAAAACTAAATAAAACCAAAAACTATGGAATGGTCATAATGGAAAGAGTGGAAACTAGAAAACATACATAATGGACTTGTATTTAGATCTATGGCACATTATATATGGAGATAACACATAATAAATGAGCTCAAAAATTGCGTAAAATATAGTGAGTCGGTGTCCATCCTCCCCACGACCTTGCCCGCGGCAAGAAAAAACTGAGGGCAAGGCTTGCCTGAGCGCTTCCGGCAACTAGGAGGCGCCAGCCAAGCCGGCTGGTGCGAAGACGAAACGTGAAGACATTGGATGCCCGAGCCATTATTCCGGTAGTGGCGGCTCCCACGCACTGGCATGTCAGCTTTTTACAACGGGACATCAGGACCCCACGCAAAACCGTCGATGGCGAATTCGAGACTGCTCAAACGGATATTGCAGGCGGAAACCGAAGAATAGAATATCTGCACCATCATGTCGATAGATGTTTGCTTGACGGTGGGTGCCAACGGTCGTGTATATAATCCTAATAATATCACGGGGTTGTGTACGTAGAGGCAATCATATATATCATGCAATGCTGATGCAAGTACGCACAAGGAATTAGACAAGTTTGGGTCCTCAGTGGTGGAGGTAATTCCCTACTCATATGGGGTATTCTTGCCTTGCTGTAGGTTTCCATATGAGTTCAACCCCCAGTTCGGTGCCCACCTCCCGGCTTATATAGTTTGCTAGGAGGGGTGCCCTAACGGGCTGGTAATAAATGTTATTGATGACCATAACAACGACCGACTGTTCTTGGCTTTTACTACCCGTAATTGTCATATTTAACTATATATAGTACTACCACTGTTGGATAATGACAGCACTAGAACCATCATGGAGATCCGTCTGGCCCTGTCATGGTGATGACCGACTATTGATACTTGTTCACCAGGGGTGTAGGATCTGATTGTGCGCACTTGGTCTGTTAGAGAGGAAGCCCCTGTCCTTTGATAAATTGGGTTGTAACTTGAGTGGGCTTAGTGTGTTATCTCTTGTCTGTTATCCCTTGGCTGGGCCATTATGTATCCGTGGGCCTACCTTGTAAGTATTCCTGCGTCAAGTATTATGTAGAACAATTGTTTATCTAGTACTCCGTTTATAAACAAATACTCCCTCTGTGAACTAATATAAGAGCGTTTAGATCACTACTTTAGTATTCTAAACACTATTATATTAGTTTACGGATGGAGTAGAAGACTTTTAGGTCATCACTTTAATGATCACTACTTTAGCGATCTAAAAGAATGTACATGGGGTACTATTTAGGCTATAGTCGTTTAAATTGGAATCACTAAAGTAGTGATCATTAAAGTGCATAGCAAAAAAATGTGTATAGCCTATATTAAAAGAATGTGCATAGCAAAAAATGGGAATCAAACATATTGTTTTAATAAAGAAAAATGTGTATTGAACATTCTTATCATTTCATGCGAAATATAGGTTCATTCAAATATATGTGTTTTTTGTTGGATTCAGTCACAGTTTGGCATTTAATTAAGATACATTACGAGGGTTTTATGGAACACTAAGGTTAAGATGGAACACTAACAAGTACATCAGCTACCATTGTTTTCCTCCTTTCTCTTTTTTTAACATAGTTGTAGCATAGCACGTACTACTAGCTTGAAGTTGACCTGATTAGGGCATTAAATTCATGTAATTAAGTAGTGTGTTGCGATCTTTGACTTAGAAACTTGGGCAGAATCTGGCGGGCACCGTGTACGTCGATCGAGTCCACTCCATGTGGGGTTCTTTAAAGCATTCGGAATCTGTAGGCTGGGCTCATCATGTGATACACTTGTAATTAAGCTCACTCCCTGAATTTAGCCGTCAAGGGACAGCTAATTGCCGTGTAAAATTGACCTTTTTTACTGGTGTTTAATATTCACCTTGGAATTCGTTGGTGTCATGTGTTCTCCTCCTTGGGCATCTCTTTCTCAGGCTTACTACTGCCTAGATCACATATCCCCATCGGTTCATACGATGCCCATACCTACGAACTCATACGATGCCCATCATACATATCCCGCAACACGATGTACCCTCTCCTGCAACTCATACGCCACAACCGCAGCTTAGACGTCCTTCCTTCTACAAGACCTTGTTAGCACGAGACCGAACGGTCTATATCCGATGGTCCATAATTTTGGTGCACCAAGCACGGTGGCTACCAAATCCTCACTCTTACCGAGTTCGGAAGAAGGCCATATTAAATACTACTCCCTCCATAAACAATTATATGACGTTCTAACTCTTTTCTAATTCGGATGCATATAGGCGCATTTTAGCGTATTTGTTAACTCATTCAATCCGTATGTAGTCCATATTGAACTATCTAAAATGTCTTATATATATTTGTTTACGGATGGAGTACTGTGTTAAAAGTAATTAACAACCTGCTTGCTGGCTTGCTTGCCTCTCACATTGGCAACAGGGAACTAGCTAGCTAGCTAGACCACAAGAACAGTTTATGTAACATTGAGTCTTTGATCTCTCAAGATAATAAAATCAAAAGGATATATAAATTTAATAGAAGGGCTAAAAGTCATAATCCCAGTAGCCTGATCGATCAAAAATTCTCCCATGGGCACTATGCAGCCTTGGCGCACGTCGTCGTGATCGATGCATGGCAAGTAGGGCCACTTTATTTCTGCTTGCCACTAGCTGACCTGCTCGCCGATAAGGTCGAGGCCGACGACGAGGAAGGTGACGCCCTGGAAGAGCAGGAAGTAGAAGTGCAGCCCCTGCGCCGAGAGCAGGCTGCGTGTCGCCGCGATGAGGAGGAGGAAGGCCAGTGCCAGCTCCTTCTTGAAGATCCTGTTGGGAGGCTTGGCCTTACTGGTCTTCTTGATCGCGGCTGCCAGTGATGTGACCTCCTCTGCCTCGGCCTTGAGTTGCAGGTCCTTGTTGTCAAGTTGGTGTGTCTTGGCCCATGCCTCCAGCCCAGCCTCGGACACTCCGCGGACGAGCCTGGGGGCGGGCCTGGTGGCGGTGTCGGTCTTCTCCGCCATCGCGAAGATGTCGGACTCGGAGGAGGTCCTGCCGGCCTTCTTCGTGACGACCCACTCGTAGGAGCTGCCCAGCTGGAACAGCCCCGACACCATGGCGTTGAACTTGGTCACGGACATGGTGTTCTCGAAGAGGAGGTATGGGATGACAAAGGGGAAGGACTTGGGCGCCGGCAGGATGTTGAGCACCGACATGATCATGGGCACGTAGCAGATGACCCAGATCGGCAGCTCCGCCTCGGGCACGAACATGGTGAGCGGCAGGATGACGCAGAAGAGCGTGAAGGAGTAGAAGGGCAGGATGAGCTTCCTGAGGAGGAAGAAGAGCATCACCAGGTTGGCCTTCTTCCACAACGGGATCTGCATGCAATAAAATAAACATACAAGGACCTAGTCAGCAGCAGATCTCTATGCAAGTGTGACTACTAATTAATCAATAAAATCACCTTGGACTTGATGATGGCCGGGAGGCAGAGGCGGAAGAGCTGCATGGGGCCGGAGTGCCACCGGTGCTGCTGCTTCCGGTAGGCCTGGTACGACTCCGGCAGCTCACAGAGCACCTACAAAAAATACAAGTATATTGGCTTCATACTTTTTTTAACGTAGCTAACTAGATTGCATCCGATATAGAGTAGTACAATATAATTTACCTTAACATCGTTGAGGTAGATGAACTTCCATCCCTGTAGATGGGCGCGCACGGCGATGTCCATGTCCTCCACGGTGGTGCGCTCCATCCAACCGCCCGAGTCCTCGAGGGCCTCGATGCGCCACACACCCGCGGTGCCATTGAAGCCGAAGAAGTTTAGGTAGATGCCGTTGACCTGCTGCTCGACCTCGAAATGGAAGCACAGATTGATGTTCTGCAGCCGGGTCAGCAGGTTCTCGTCCTTGTTCACGAAGCTCCAACGCGCCTGCACCAGCCCAAGCTCCGGGTTCCCCTACAAACAAATATCATTCCATCATTCCATCTACACATGTAAATTCAAAGCGAATTTCTTTGTAGTTCTACAAGTAGTATGTGCTAGACTAGCAAAGTAGTGATCTAAAACGTCTTATATTTGTTTACAGATGTACTACTAGCTAGGTCAACAGCCAAATCTGAGATCGATCCATGTGGACTTAGATGCGTGAGCGTAAAAGTTAGTCCAGCTAGCTAGGTAGTAGATCTCTCTTTTATCATGCCTGTCAACGGAGTTAACGTTAAGCAATGCATAGATAGTCGAGTTAATTAGTGCACCTTGAAGTGTGGGACTGTGAGCTTTAGGAAGTCTGGGTTGGGCTGGAAGTCGGCGTCGAAGATGGCGACGAACTCGTAGTCCTTGACGTACTCGCAGCTCATGGCGGACTTGAGGTTGCCGGCCTTGTACCCTGTACGCGACAGCCGGTGGCGGTAGATGATGTTCACTCCCCTCTGGTTCCACTTGGTCACCTCCGCCCTGATGAGCATCTGGCACGTCTCGTCGTCCGAGTCGTCCAGCACCTGCACCAGCATGCGATCCCGCGGCCAGTCGATCTGGCACACGTGTGAGATCGACGTCTCGTACACCTGCACATCAGTTTCATTAAAACGTAAGTATCAAAAAATGTAGCATCAAGCAGATACAAAGCATGCATGCATGATGCACGTACCTCTTTCTCGTTACACATGGGCATCTGCAGAAGGACCATGGGGAAGTAGGCGCCGAGGTCATCGCCGTCCTCGAGGTCATTGTCATCAGCGTATTTGTTGCCACGTTTCTTGGTGGCGACGAGGCCGGGTTTGATGCCGCGGACCTTGATCCAGAAGCAGCCGAGGCAGAGGAGGATGCGGTCGATGGACTGCACCATGAAGAGGACGATGCAGAAGCCGGAGAGCTTCTCTATGGCCCACGCAATGTAGTCGATGCGGAAGGCGAGCCACGCCACGTAGGCGCGGTGGAGCCACCCCTGGATCTCCTGCTGCTCCGGCATGCGGAGGCCGTCCGGCAGGTGGCGGAGGTTCTCCGGCAGGTGGCGGAGGTGCTCCGGCAGGTTCTGCAGGTGCTCGGGGAGCTGCCGGAGGTAGTGCTCCGGCAGGTCCCGAGGGAAGTAGTGCCACCCTTTGAGGTAGGCCGCCGTCTCGAAGGCGAGCATGGCGAGCGAGAGGAGCAGGAACGCGCGGAGGAAGCCGAGCATGTGGCGGCCGCGCCCCGAGGCCTCGGCGTCGGGCTCCGCGTCGGCGTCCCGGCTCCGGCGGACGCGCCGGTTGACGGCGCCCAGGAGGCCCCAGAAGCCGCCGGCGAGCCACGCGACGCAGCCGACGGCGCGGTGCGCGCGCAGGAGGAGCACCCACTTGAACTGCTTGGCGTTCTTGCTACGCCGCGCCTTCTCGGAGCTGTCCATGCCGGGGCCGTCGATCTCCACCAGCGAGTAGGGGTTGTCCATCTTGACCACCACCGGCGTGCCATGCTCCTCCTTGTCGCCCCACCACGACGACGCCATGGCTGCTTGCTCAGATCACTCCAACGATTAAAGCGTAGCTTGCTTGCTCGATGGATGGATCGATCAGTCAGCTCAGTCAGTGCGTGAGCACGTTGGTAACTGTGCTGATGGATCGGGAAGCGCAGCCCAGGTTAGTGATACGATGTGTTCTTGGAAGCGCAGCTGCTAAGCTCGGTTCCAACAACACAGCATGTGAGGTAGGTTGCTTCACCCCACGGCACCGCCTCCGTCTTGGCCCCTGATCCAAGATCTTGGATTCTTGCCTCTCGGAATGATACACTTACTACTCACCTATGTCTATATATGAGCATAGTACATTTAGTTTCTACGAATTTGTCGCAAGATTACAATCTAGCTGAGGAAATATCGATGAACAAACACACTGTGCACAAGTAACGTACCTTGTAACCTGATGAGATAACAAACTGTGGCCGTGCTTCAGCTCACTTGAGTGGCTAGCAGCTTGTAGAGATACAGTGGAGCTGTAGTACTGAGCAGAGTGTAACCAACCAACTTGAGTGGCTACTGCTGTACCACAAGCTCCAGATCGACTCCAGACTCCAGAGTGAGGCTTCCGGTAGGCAGCCCGCTTGGAGGGTTTTATAGACCTTGCCAAGTTTGAGATGCAACACTCATTAACAAGTACATCAGCCAGCGCACACAAAATAAATTACTACTGTAATTAAAAAATGTCAAAAAATTACTTGATCACATTTGACTCTAAAAAAGTTATGTGTTTTTTATAATTTGTTGCAATTACTAAGATATTTTGCGCATATATGGCTAGCACCCGGGTGCACCAAGTTCCCTTCCGTACATCAGCTCCCTTTTTTTTAACATAGTATACGTAGTAGCATAGCTCCACAGCGCGTACGTACTAGTACTAGCTTAGAGTTGACCTGATTGCGGCATTAAATTCAAGTATGGTGGTGTGATCTTGACTTCAAAACTTCAAGTGTGGAACCGGGGAATCTGCCCGGCATCGTGTGCGTCGAGCGATCGACTCCATGTGGGGTCTTTAAATGCATTGGGAATCTGGAGCCTGCGCTGATCATGTGTACACACTCTGCTAATTGAGCTCACTCTCTGAATTTAGCCGTTCAGGGACAGCTAATTTCCCTTTAGTATTCACATTAAGAAGCTTCCTTGGAATTTGCTGCTCTTCTTTTTTCTGCCAAGGGAATCCTTGGAATTTGTCGGTGTCATGTGTTCTCCTGCATGGGCTGCTCTTTGTCGGCAAGCTAGGCTCGAGTCGATCCAATCATGGTTAGCTCAGGCTTACTACTCCCTAGATCACAAAATAGGATTCCGTCCCACTTTATAAATAAATAAAACGAAGCCGACACATTACAGGGGTGGAGATTTTTTTTTAGGCAGGGACAGTGGAGGGTTTAGTGACAAAACCCCGGACGAACAGTCTATCAGATACAAGAAACTAGGAAGAACAACTAATCAAGTCTACCAACAAACAATCGCACAAAAAAAAAGGTGCAAAGTGAAGCGCTGCTTGACTTCATCATAGTAACTGCGACGCCCAAGAGAGGAACATGGTCTAACCATGAGGAAAACGTCTACCTATTTCGTGCTTCAAAAAGGATAGACCGTAGTGGTATCATCCATCCTTCGACCAAGAGGTGATATGTTTTGAATATATCTATAACTTTCGCTAGTGTAATCATCCGTTGACACGGGTGATATTGCACCGCGGTCCACTGGCTAAAATTATTTATGAATTTTACGGCTACGTATGCTACACAAAGAAGACAAGAGGGTAAGAGATGAACACAATAGAGACAGCAAAGCACTGCAACATGAGAGAACAGGAAACGACAGAGGATGTAATGATCGTGAATTGATAGAACCGAATTGCCATTATGATCTTCACTACAACCACACTTTGCAGTGTCTAATAGTATCACTCTAGGAGTGAGTGTCGGCCCGACAGGAAGAGCCCAACAAAAGTAGCACAATGGATACTGGCTTTTGATATTAGCAGCAAAAGGATTTCCATCATTGTTTCTGTGAAAAGTACTCGAATAGTAAAATTAAGTATGTTTGCTGGTCTTAATAATATTTTACCCTCCCTCATACTATAGATGGAGAGCTTAGTAAAACCAGCCTCCCACATTCACGGGATCTTCTAGGCCATTCGATCTGATTTATCAGGTGATGCAGTCCTTTCAATTTTCTCCCTGATTGACGCCGGCCATTGGATATTTCGGCAATGAACATGACATGTCAGATATGTTCACTAATGGCACAGGTTGGGCAATTCGATGGTTCGGTTGGGGGTACTGTCATTTCACAGCATGGCTGCCAGCCGAATAATGCTGGGATAGAGTGTGTCTATTCTTCCCTCCTCTCCTCACCCTCACCCTCACCCCTCTGCTCCCCACTCCCCTAAACCTAGCACCTCTTCTACGTCGCCTGACTGGATGCATGCACACACTTTCTGTCCTGTATATAATCCTGACAATGCTACATGAGTAGGAATGTAGTGGCAATCGTATCCACCAAACGGTGCGGGTGGGAGTACGCACAAGGAATTATACAGGTTCAGGCCCACTTCGGTGGAGGTAATAACCTACTAGCATGGTGCCCTTAGCTCTCGGCCTAAGATACAAGGCGTGAATGTTTTACCTTTAGCCTCATGCTCCTCTCCCGGGTTATATAGAGTGCACTAGGAGGGGGTATGTAATGAGTTGATATTAATGCTATCTATGGCCTCAGGTGTGGCCGACTATTCCTTGGAAGTTACTACTGGTAACTACCATATTTAACTAGATTATTCCATCTTTGGGTAACCGGTGTCTTAAAAACATCATGGTTGAGAGGTACCCTAGGTAGCCGGCCGACTGCTGGATCTTGTCTATCGGGCGGCTCAGGATCCGACTGTAGGGACTTAGCCAATTCCTGAGCCATCCTCTTTTAACTTGATGGGTTGACGACGACATCTCATTGCCCATGGTCTTTCTTGGCCCTATCGATGGACCATGGGCTTCTGGTGGGTCGTTCGTGTACTTGGCCCTACTGAACTCTTTGTGCAACGAACACTTTCCTAGATTTCCATTATGCTTGCAGGTACCATGGTTAATTTGAGTATACATAATTGCTCTATTGAACTCTTTGTGCAGCAAACACTACGTCCTCATATTTTATTGCCGCGAAATCCGCTGATAATTATTTCTTGGATTCAACAAGGATCCGAAAGAAAGAGTACACCAACATCAAGAAGCTCTCTTTGAGTATACGCTCAAGGGAGGAAGCATAAAAAATGGATGTGTATAGTATGACAGAAATGGCTTGATATCTTTTGGCCACAAAACCAATTTATGTTGCATGCAACAACTAGAAAACAGTGTGACAGATGCCTACTACAAAATCCTCCACATGTACGCCTAGTTACGGGAGCAAGACAAATATTTTGTAACACGAAAATCCCTTTCCGTTCTTTCTTTTCTCAAAGAACAATCAACATGGACCAAAGAAATTCACACCACAATTAATGGAGAGCTAGATGAATGTAGACATCATGACTCATTATTGTATTTCTCAAATGAAATTTAAAGATGGTAAGCCTATCACTTTTATACTTGTAACCTGGCGCACTCTTGGTTGATTAACAATCCGGCACTGCATAGTAAATATGAAAGACCAACAAAAAGGCAGTGTTTTAGCTTAACACCCAACTCAAGAATCTTTTAATTTTGTATTTTCGTAGTTACCAAGATTACCCTTTTTTGTACTTCTGTGCCGGTTCATAATAATAGATTAATTGTGAGCCTAGTTAGTTGCAGTGGGTCTAAAAAAATAGTTGCAGTGGGTCTTCACATTTCTTTTTTTGAAAACCCCACCATATATTAATTAAATTATAACATTCATACAATCATCGATTACAAAACTTGCCACACAGGGCGGATGGTATTAAAAAGAATATCGTCAGACCTATTACCAAAACTGAACTTAGCAATCTCGTAAGCCAGCATATTGGCCCTCCTATTAATCTTGACCATCTTTATACCCACCATTTGCCTAGAGACATTCAACACCTCCTTCTTTAGATCCACCAGAGTTGACCTGTCAACACACTCTTTTCCAAACACAGAAGCCACAAAATAGCAGTTAGTTTCTAAAATGATGGGCTTGTCAAGAGTGATACCAATATACAAGCCGGATAGGGTCACTCTTAGTTCCGCTTCCTCGACGCTATGGCAAGCTCCAATGTAGTCCCAAGAGGAGATGATAACTTGTCCATAATGGTCTCTAATGACCACCCCTACGCTCGCAGCTTTGATGGCCTCCACAAAACTCGCGTCGACATTAATCTTGAAAAAACCAAAGGTGGGAGGCTTCCAGGAGACAACTTCTTTATTTCATTTGTATATATTTTAATTAATTAGCTACAGATATGATTTACTAGAAATGTGAAGACCACATTTCTCTCCACTAATATGGAGACGAATGTGGTCTTCACATTTCAATATTTATTTCATCTGTATACATGTTAATTAATTAGGAACTTCTTTTTCTGGAGCTATAATACATATGGATATGATTTACTCTCTATATATGTTAACTAATTAGCAATTTCTTTTATTGGAGCTATAATACATACGGATAAGATTTACTAGAAATGTGAAGACCACATTTTTACTAGAAATGTGAAGACCACATTCGAGGAATAATGTGGTCTTCACATTTCTAGTAAATCATATCCGTATGTATTGTAGCTCCAGAAAAAGAAGCGCCTAATATACCAGGGAATCTAAGTCAGTAAGAAGCAAAAGCGCTAAATAAGAAGCAACAACAAATCAAATCAAATACATGAATAGAGATTTGGCAAACCTTTGATTTTTCCAGCCTTTACTGGCATACGCTTCAAGAAAAGTTTTCTGAAAATTTTTCCGATTCAAAAAGTATCTAATTTCCTTACAAATTTTCGAGAACTCCATCGGATGGCGGCCAGAAACTATATTCTTGTAATAAAAACGAAGAAGGCGACTTCGGCGAATTGTCTTCCGTCAGGAGCAGTCACAACAGAATTGGTATCTTAGCACCTACATCAAGTACATAAACTATAAGTAACATTTTTTTTGAATAAAAAGGTAGATCGCTTTCTATACCTATAATCAACATTATTGGATGTAACAAGTGATCACATATATGCAACTTATCAAACACTGATAGTAGCTAAATCTGCATCTACAAAATATCTTGTTTTGAAGTCAGTAGAGTACATTCATTCCATTACCAATGCAATCTGTGTGTCATACTAAGTTATCACAACACGGTACAAGCCTAAGGCCGATACACATCTATATATATCAAAAGCAGCTGGCACAGGGTGAGTAGAGGATCATGAACATGGCCGTCCAGCTGCAGCTATATGGTTCTGACAGGTTAGAGTAAAGAACGAAGGCGATGGGTCGAGGAGATGGAAAGGCTGCTGGCTGATTGGCTGGTGCTCGCCTCCGATCGTCCGCTTCCTCTACGTCTGCATCGCCTTCGCCATCACTATGTCCTCCAAGAAAGTAGTGAGAAGTAGTGGGGGCCCGAAGCACATCACCACAACAACTCCTTCAAGAAAGCACAAACTCCCCTGAAAGTTGTTGGCTCCACCCTACACCAACAAGCAATGAGGACCTTCAGCGCCAGATCCAAGCCGGAAGGGGAGACTCATCGCAGCAGGGCCGTGCAGCAGCGCGGGGAACCAGGACTTTGCACCGTCCTGCCGTGGGGCGCCACATCGCGGAGAGAGCAGAGGAGCCGAGGGAGCATGTCCCATGTCATTAGAATGTTTAATGACATATGTCTCAACGTGTCATGTCCTACTCATCATAAATCCTTACTGCCGACTGTATCTTGTAAGTACTCGGAGGAGGACTCGAATTGCTAGGTGGCTTGATGAACATGTGTCTGCAGATGCTGATGGCCATGACGAGGAGCCATACTATTTCACAGTTAATGTGATTATCTGAGATGAAATACAACAACTTGTGATAGAAGAGCTAGTAACTTAAATTAAGAATAATCCTACTTTTAGGTATTCGAAACTATCTATCTATAATTCTATAATATACTAGAAGTAAAATACGGGTAAAAAATAGAGCCATTATATTAGTACACATGATCTTAGTTATTTTCAACAATTATATTTCAAATCAACAGCAATGATGAGAAGTTACAAATTCACGCACATGTTTGTCACGTCCATCCATTGGTTGGTAGACAAAAAAAAATCTAGATTGGTTGCCTAAGACGTACGTGGAAAGGTAAATTCAATTTGTCCAACTATCATGTGCAATGGGAAAGATGATTGGTAACGAAAACAAAGGGGAATGTTACGTGACGAATCTTTCTTGTGAGGGATTTCCCAGCAAACGCGCCAACAACCGTCAGATCAGAAGCACGAATCTAAAAGCTAGCCAGGTGGAAACGTCAGCTGAGACCAAACGTTCGCTGGGTGTTCCTTGTGCGAACATCCTCACGGACAAGACTAGATCCTGTCAACACCACACTACTCGAAACTTCATTTTCATCTTGGGCACCCACTTTTCCTCTTTCTTGTCGGTGACAGCGCAGAGGCGACAGTGGCGGGGATCTCTCGCATGGTGTGAGGCGCTCCTGGCCGAGGACTGCGGTGGTGGTAGAGATGGCACGACACATCGCGCGTGGCTGCAATGGTGTCGCGGATCTCGATTGAGGCGGGAGCTGGTACTCCTTACTATTTTTCGCTCCTAGCTCTGCCGCCATTATCGTGTCACCTATTCGCAGTTTTTCAAGTGTTCTATTTCTCTCACATTTTTTATGTAATCAAGGCATACATTATGTGAAGACCACATTATGTCTCAAGGTATATGTCTATTTTTCAGAATTTGTTTAAACTAAATAGTTTGAATTTTGAAGTTTTCAAATTAAGGCCACCATGGAGGTCGGTCTCCATTTGATATTTACGGCTATTAGCGTCATTATTAACTTAGTGTAAAAAGTGCATAGCTTTAGCGAGAGAGTTGTCCAACAACTATATCAGGGCAATAGCTCGCTATTTAGAACTTTGGTGAGGACAGACTAACCACCAACAGGCTCGTTGTATATCACATTTGCAATGGGGACAATTGCAGACGGAGTGGAGGGTACCAACACGGCGGGGGGTTATAGTTGTCTAGGAGGCTGTCTAGGACATGAGTAGCAATGTTTTCCTCATATTTCTTCAGGATAAGGTTTTCACTACCACTAGCAACCCGTGGAGCACCTGGGATAATACTCGGGACCCTGGCTTCCACATCTGCAGAATTGCTCGAAGTCACTTGTCTCTGCCAGTAGGAGCCTTAATATTTCTTTCAATGTCCATAGCAGATCCATCCGCCCCATTACCTTCCTCAAACTCATCCCCACTGATTGCAATGAGTACAAAAAATTGTGATTCTAATGATTATAGTTTTTTATTTGGTTTATAACGTCTGCTGTAATTCAGTGTTGAAATTAACCATCAATTAGACCAGCAAAGTATGAGATACGGAGTATATACAAAAACATGTGCAATTGGGGACTTATTTCGAATGTGAACGCAATGACATAATTTTTGTGTCACGTGAATCATACACTGTTACTCAAGTGATGAGCAAAATTATTATAGACAACACCTTACAAACCCATGCAGGGTGAAGACTTAGTTAGAGAAGGTAGAAATGTACAGATTTCAGTATTATTCATTCATTGGTAACTCATTTTTATACAGCAGGGTGGAGTTGAAACTATCTTGCATCACCAACTGTTTCATGTTACCTTGAGTTTTATAGGCTAACTGTGTGCTAGCCTTTCATGCTTGCTCGAGCTTTCAAGGTGGCCTGGTAATTATGACATACCAATCGTAATTCATGTGTGCTGGCCACATACAAACAATACAAACTCTAAGTTTCACTTGCATTAATAGTACTTGCCCCTTTATGTATACTGCTTGAGTCGGGCTATACAGACGACGCTGCCCAGACGATTTGCAGACGACGCAACAGATCTAGCCATCCCATGCACCGCAGCTGTATTGCTCCACCGGTTTTGATACTGCTTCAATTCTATCGTAGCAGACATCGAGTTCAATTTATTTATCTTGTCTGGTAGCGGCTTCCCCTCAATTTTCGTAGGTTTTACCTAGCTTAGTACATCAGCTTGGGCAGACCCAAAAGAAAAAGGATTTGCAAAAGAAGAATCAAAGAGTTTAAAAACATGTAGGAGTTGGAGGCTTCAGGAATATGGACGACTGCTACCAATCCAGTCCACTGGTAGAGGTCAGGTGCAACCACATGAAACTCCGTGCTAATCCTTCAGCCACCTGTGACGAGTACAACACAACTCCGTTTCTGACAGAGAGATAAGAAGGAGAACCATGTAAGGATGGCGCCACAGTAGAACACGGAACAAACCACCTGCCACCTATCATTGATTTCATCGGAACCTCACCTGCAACAAACAACCCAAAACAAACCCTCGCCAGCAAAGAGCCGACTACCACAGCCATGGCGCGGCTCCACTGATTGCCATATAACCCTCGAGGTCAAACTAGGACACACCTCCCACCAACCTCACCACCTCAAAACACCTACTACTAGTCCCTCTAGTTAATGGCTACTCCAAAAACGATATGTGTAGGAAGGACATGACACTAGGTGCTGCCATTGTCGGATTTGAGAGTGCACATATCTGTGCTTACCATCGGAGTGAGAAGTAATGGGGGACCAAAGCACATCACCACAACCACTCCTTCAAGAAAGCACCCACTCCCGTGAACGTTGTTGGCTCCGGCTATTGCAAGAGACAGGTTTTTGCCCGATGTCACCGCCCATGCCCCTCACAAAACCGGCCAGGAACCTACATCCACCCTACCCCAGCCAGCAACGCCATACGTAGAGCATGCAGGGCAATTCGCTGCAATGACGACCTTCAGCCAGCCGTATCCAAGCCACAAGAGGAGAGTCGTCGCAGCAGGCCGCCGTGCAGGAGCGCGGGGAATCACGACTTCGCACCGACCCATCGTGGGGCGCCACATCCCGAAGAGACACAAGAGGAGCCCAGGGAGCATGTCCGTTTAATGACATATGTCTCAACATGTCATGTACTACTCATCACAAATCATTACTGCCGAGTGTATCTTGTAAGTTCTCAGAGGAGGACTCGGATTGCTTGGTGGCTTGATGAACATGTGTCTGCAGATGTTGATGGCCACATCGAGGAGCCATGTTATTTCACAATTAATGCGATTATATGAGATGAAATACAACAACTTGTGATACAACAACTAGTAACTAAAATTAAGAATAATCCTACTTCTATGTATTCAAAATTATTTATCTATAATTCTATAATATACTAAAAGTAAAATATGGGTAAAAAGATAGAGCCATTATATTAGTGCACATCATCTTAATTATTTTCTACAATTATACTCCCTCCGTCCCGTAATTCTTGACTCGAGGTCATTTTTGCAATTCAGTGCTCGTCGTTTTCCCGACCAAACCCGCGGTCCTTGTCCTTCCTCAGTCGCCTCCGACCCCGGCCGATTTGGACGCCCCGCCCCCGCTGCCCCACGCCACCTCCGCCTTGCTTCCCTCCCGCCTCCCCACACCGCCACCTTGTTCCCCTCCCCTCCGCCCGCCGCCTCATTCCCCTTCGCCCGCGGCCCGTGAAGGTTCAATTTTGGAGACCACCGTCTGCAGTTTTTTTACACTATGGCATTTTTAGTATTAAAATGGCAATTTTAATGTAGGTAACATGTCATTTTCAGTTTTTTTACACTATGGCATTTTTATTATTAAAAGATGGCATTTTTCTTATTTTAGACATGGCATCTTTCTCATTTAGATCATGAAACTTTTTTATTTTGTTTATACCATGATAGTTTAACTGGAGGTAGCATGACAAGAATAATGGCAGAGAATAGAAGGCATCAGTATGAGTGACAGTGTTCCAAACAATGATACATGGGACACATCGGAGTACTGTGACTAAACAGGTCCTGTTCACGTCCTCGTGGGCCACACAACTCGTCGTGCACCATGTTAGTATGTTCACTAAACACAAACTGTTGTCCTCTTTGCTCGCTGATGCATGGGCAGTTGGCAGCAATGCTTCTTCCCGGGAGCCACATTGGGTCAGCAATCATCAACCACAATCAGCATACTATTTTTCGCTCCTAGCTCTGCCACCATTCTCGTGTCTCCTATTCACAGCTTTTCAACTGTTCTATTTCTCTCACATTTTTTATGTACACAAGATTATTCGTTGCACGCATGGCGCAGAGACCAAATATACCCGCGAGGGAAGCTAAATCTATCATTTTCATAAAACTCTGTGGAAATTGGACATTATCATACAGAGATAAAAAATGATTTACATTTGAAAGGAGAGTCATTTGGGTGGTTATCACCTGTTATGTTTGTTTTAATGGATGAACTCTTAGCCTGCGAGCATCTCAAACCAGACTTGATTATTTTGGCTCCCTATACCATCTATTCTTGGCAGCTCTCGCCCACCCATCATTTGGCCGGACGGGAAATCACACCCCCTATCTCCCCCTTACATATAACACTCCATGTATCACTCCATGTACACAGGATGATAGATATTTCCCCCTTACATATAATATTCCATGTACACATGATGATAGATACCAATTACAAGCATCTACTTCATTCTGCGTATTAGTACTCTTGACGCCTCCTATGCCAACATGTTTGTCGCATGCTTGATGTGGTGAGCCAGCACGACTAGCTAGTATGTCAAATGAAGAGGGACAAAAATCGTGCTATTCGTCTGGGCAGATGGAGTGGTTTATATATCAGGTAAAAGGATTGGTTGGTGCAGTGTTATTTTTTTTCTATTAAGTGAATGCATTTTAGCTGGAAAACATTTCCTATCAGGTAAAATTATTTCACTCAAAAAGTTTGAGGTAGCAGTACGTGTTAACTACAATCTTTTGCAGCTTGGAATTTCTAACTAACCTTGAAAATAAATAAAAAAATAAAAAAATGAGGCTGAAACCGCCGGCATATGCATCAATAGATGTACACAACCATATTTTATTATATTATTCAGCAAAGGTCTGACAAGAATATGGGTAACGACGAATGGCAAAGTGGGTAACCATATTTTATTATATTATTCGACAAAGCCACCATTCACACCTGCAGACTCGACAATGAACAATGCCATCATGCATCACAATCTAGAACTAGGGTCACCACCGATCCGACGGCATGACATAGCATGAGCGCAAACCCAATGGAGCATAATGGCTATGACCACACGCACATGCTTCAGAAGTCGGCAGCACCATCAGACCACTGACCCATCTCCAGGAAAGAGATCCCCATTATCCTTGCCAGGCCAGCCAGTCGTCAACACCGCCTCAGCGCCAAACAATACCACCGACCTACGCTCGCCCATCGAGATGCATCCACCACTGAGAATCCACTGCACCATACCGCCGAGATCTGTCGTTGTGATGGGGCGGAACGGCGGTGGCGCCGACAGATGGAGAATAGCTTTTCTTGTGGAGGAGGAAAGAGACACGTGATAATGATGGATCAAGTTTTTAGGTGCAACAATTGATGACTAGTTATAGTATAATGATTTAGAATGGCAAAATCCTGGTAACGAGGGATGGCAAAGCGGATTGTCCACACATGGGTAAGAACTATGGCAGCAACGAACTCCCCGCTATCGAATCTTCTATTCCATGAAGGCGTATATCCATATGGGAGTTGCACTAGATCTATTGAGGGAAAATATATGATAATAGCGTGTATTTATAGTTTTTGTCTCACATATGTAGAATCGAAAAAACATTTTCTCTCTAATTACATCTGCATACGTAATTCCCCGTCAAATATATTACTATCGTAATTAGAGGCTCCCTGTAAATTACCACCTCAATAGGAGAAACTCAAATGCTATGTGTCACAAGTGTGGCACGAAGCACTCCAGCTCTGATTGTTTTCACAACTAAAGTTACCGAAAAGAAAAAACAAACCCAAAAAATAAACTGAAACTTGCCATCCAAAGAAAAAGTTACCATGATTGACAACTAAAGCTGTCATCCTATCATCACTAAACTTACCAAAAACAAGTTCGGAGTTGCCATGTGTTCGTGCCACCCTAGTGGCACTTATCAGGGTCCTAGGACAAAATAGAAAAAAACCCATTGATTTGGTGGGACAGAATTATAACAGTTTTGATGGAAAAAAAAGACTCCATCTCACGTACAATATATTTATTTGGTGGAACCGAATTATAAAAGTTTTGGTTAAACAAATGACTCCATGTGTCAAAGAAAATATAATTCCTGTGACATCTTCTTCCACTAGTAAAAAACAGGGCATCAGTCCCGGTTCTAGAGGGCCTTTAATCCCGGTTCTGCAACCGGGACAAAACGATCGGGACTAATGAACCGGGACTAAAGGAGCTGCACGTGGCCGCTTCGGGGCGCCCAGGAAGGAGGACTTTTAGTCCTGGTTGGTATCACCGACCGGGACTAAAAGGCAGCCACGCGTCAGCAGCTGCTAGGCACTGGGGTTTTTTTCTATAGGAGGAGTTTAGGGGTTTTGGAGGGTTTAGGCGTTTCATATTGTGTTAGCTAGCTACTACATATAGAGAGAGGTGACCTCTCTTTCTCCGTGCTTGGTCGATGCAGCTACTACATATAGAGAGAACTAGTGGTTGGGGCGCACCCAAGGTGCGCCTCCTGAGGGGAAGTTGGGGCGGTGCCAGATGGAGTGCGCCTCTTTCACCTTCCTACTTGTACTATGACCTGTTGTTTGGCCATGAGACATTTTCGCTTCTGTTTAGTTTGAAGTTAGGATGCTCTCAACGGGGAAGAAGATTCAGGATAAGTAAAAATGTCCTTGTGATGTCCTTCTGCTTATTTTCCTCATGTATATGATTCTATCTCTACACCACAAAACGAACAAAAAAACCTTCTTCCCTAAAGAACAGGCCTTGGCCTCGAACCTCGGTAGGACCACAAACACAATTGACGTCATATAAGAGCGAGTACTATATCAGCAACTTAAATGTAACAGAGGGTGTATCCATACGACCAAACAGTGAAAAAAAGCAGCAGATTTGGTTCATAATTATAAACTGGTGATCGAGATTTATCAGGACAACACAATTATTTCAGCACCTAAATACAACAATATGCTTGACCGAGATACAACGACAGTAAACATACATGGTCTATGTTCTCGAAATAACCGTGTCACCTGTCATCTCTATGAGCAAACATAGATAGCAAGGTTATACACACAAATGTTAAGTGAAAGGAGCTAACAACTATTCGCTGCAAAGGCAGTGCCCTTTGCATATCCACGGCTGAATTATCAAGTTTCATATACAAGCAAGGAAGCTAGCATGACATAGTTTAACTCTTCAGTAAAAATGAATGTAAACAGAGTGATTTGCGGTGGTCATCAGTGAAATGAATGTTGGCTTTTGCAGAAGAACAATGGCTCTTTAGGTTTTTAGGAGCATCAGCAAGTGAATGAAGCAATAAGAATTTTTAAAAAATTGCGTGCAAATTATAGAAGATCAAACAGAGCAACCCAACATTGTTGTATTTATGGATTTAGGTCTGTCAGAGTGCAGAGCAAGTATATAGAAAGAACAAGAACACAGCAACTGAGTTGTGTCGTTTGATACATGTGAATTATCAAATTTCAACATTTCATGGCACTGAAATATTCAAAAATCGGAAAAGCTAATTTCCAGACGTACGGAAATTAGTAACAGATCCGAACGATGTTGTCACCGTTCGATTTGCATCCATCGGCGCGCGATTAAAGCGAGGTTTGTTTCACTGGCGATTCCCGTGGATTCCTTCGAACGTACTTTCCTTCCTTTTTTTTTCTCGTGATTTGTTTCCTTCGAACGTATACTTTCCTTCTCTGTTTTTTCTCCTCCGAATGTACTTTCCATCCCTTTTTTTCTCGTGATTGGTTTCCTAAACACGTACATTCCTTTCCTTTTTTTTTTCTTGTGAATGGTTTTCTTGGTCCTGTAGGTAGTGCATTACCAACTCCTCTATGCCTCGTTGCCTTCTAGTTGAAAGAAGAATGTTTATAATTGTGTTAAAAAAGAAGAAAATCCTTACACTTTTTTGAACAGCACACAAGCTAATCGAATAAGTGTAAAATGACGTGAGAAGTGGAATTCTAAATTAACAACATCCTAATAGATGACCCAATCAGACCCTTTTTTGTACTAATAAATCGTTATGATTTTTTTTTGAGAACAATAAATCGTTATGATTATTAAGTGGAGATCCTTTTTACGCACGAGCTGCGTCTAAAACTGAATATCAGTCGCTGTAATTATTAACTTCAAGAACTCCAATGAGCTTCAAAAGTTATCATCAAAACGATGAAATTGTTATCAGGCTATACATAGCATAGTTAGCAGATCAATCATGTTAAATTACCAACATGTTTAGGTACGCACAGCTGACCACATGCTACTAACTTCTGTATAAATAACATGAAAATATATACACCACAGACATAATAACTTATGTACCAACATCGTGATAAATTTGACCCGAAGAAAAAAGTTGTCGACACACCCCTGGTAATTTATATATCAATAGCATGATAGTATATGCATGGCAGACATGAGAACACAAGTACAAACACCACGGACTTGATAATTTAGCTACAAACATCGCGATAACTTTTGACCAAGAAAAAAAGTTGTTGACCACACACCCCTAATAACTTCTGTACACTAGCATGATAATATAGCACCGCATACATGGTATCTTAGATACAAACACCGCAATAACTTAGACATCAAGGAGAAATTTTGTTGAAAAACATAACCTCAATAACTTTTGCATAAATATCATGGTAATATAAGCACCGCATACCTGATAACTTAGGTGCAAACACTGCGGTAAGTTTTACCTAAAAAAGTAATGTTCAATGCACACCGCAAAAGAACTTTTGTGTAAATAGCATGGTAACATACAAACCACTGACCTGATAACTTAGTTACAAGTACCGCGTAACTTGACCCGAGGAAAAAAATGTTGAAACATACCCCTCTAACTTTTGTGTAAAGAGCATGGTAATGTACGCAGCATAGACCTGATAACTTACGTACAGACACCGCTAATTTTGATCCAGAGAAACAAATTAGTGCAAACATACCCCGGTAACTTCTGTATAAATAGCACGGTAAGATACACGCAATAAACCTGATAACTTAGGTACAAACACAGCGGTAACTTTCAGCCGGAGATTTTTTTTAAAACGTTCCCCGGTAACTTTTGTGTAAATAGCATGGTGATATACATGCCGCAGACCTGATAACTTAGTACAAACACCATGGTAACTTTTGATCCTGTGAAAAAGTTATCGAAATATGTATCGTGATTACTTCTGTGTAAACAACATGACAATACACACATAAGCTAATAACATACTTAACTTGGTAACTTTTGGCCAAAATAACTTATGTTGGAAATAACTTATGCACCCCGGTCCTGGTACTTTTCGCGAGGAAGGGGTGATGAAATATACCCCGGTAACTTTTATGTGAATAGCACGGTATCTCACACATCGTAGACCTGATAACTAATGTACCCCAGTCTTGGTAAATTTGGTAACCAGGTGGGGGAGGGTGGTTGGTGAAATATACCCTTGGTAACTTTTTGTGTGAATAAAATGATAACTCACACATCGCAGACATGATAACTTATATGCGTCAGTCTTGGTAAATTTCGGCAACGGTGGTGAGGGGTGGGGGAGGGTTGTTGATGAAATATACCTCCATTAACTTTTTGTCAATAGCATGATAACTCACACATTATAGACCTGATAACTTAGGTATAAACAATGCGTTAACTTTAGACCCGAATAAAAAGTTATTGAAACATACCCTGGTTGCTTCTGTGCAAATAGTACGCTAATGTATGCATCCGGAGCTGATAACTTAGGTATAAATACCACGGTAAATTTGACCCAGGGGAAAGAAGTCGTTGAAAACACATCTCCGGTCACTTCTACATAAATAATATGTTAATATACATATAACATAACTGGCAACTTTACGGTAACTTTTGACCAAAAAAGAGATCAAAACATGTCAACATGAGATCTAGTTTCAAAGTACTCATCGCAATGGATTTTTTTATGTGAGAACGGTTTTTCAATAAAAAACGACAATTTGAGCTATAAAATATTTTACATTTGCGAAGTAGCGAGAATTTAGAATGAGATCAGATTTCCTGTGCTCTACTGCATATGCATGTGGAGGGAATGTTGGAGGAGTCATTTTTATGCCCCTGTAATTCCCATGTAAACAGGATGGTAACTGACGTACCACATAGGTGATAACTTATTTAGCATAGGTCTGATAACTTTTGAGCCAAAAAAAAATCATCAAAACATACCAACATGGGATCAAGTTTCGGAGGTCTCGTCGCGACGGATCTTATATGTGAAAATGGTTTTTCAATCGAACCAACTGTTTGAGCTACAAAATATTTTAAATTTTCGCATTAGGAAGAATCTTTGATGACATCATCAATTTCGTATTTTCTGCATGTATATGATTAGTAGCTGCTAGTTAACTGCTAATGGACCGTGGACACACACAGAAAAAAAAGAAAATAAGATAAAGCTAATGCATGTATACAAGCTAGGAAATAGAGAAATTATACGGATTTGTTGCTTAACTTCAGTACGTGTGGAAGTTAGCATTGTCCTTAAAAAATAATACCAGCTGGAGACCTGAATATAGAGAAATGAAGCTCACTTTGAAAGAACACTCATGCCTGATCATTGTAGAAAGAATAACAAAATAAGAACAAAGTGATAATAGCACTCATTTCATTCCTCATTTCATGTGGTAAATCAAAAAAGGAGAAGCTTCCCTGATTTTCATGGCTACATCGCTAATTTTCTGGATTTGAACATCAACCTGTTCTGGAGAGCCCACATCCCAGTTTTTATTACACGATTCGCAAATCCAAATACTTTCTCTTTTTTTTTTTGCGGGTGAATCCAAATACTTTCTTTGGTATGTATGCAGTACATTTTACAGATACAGGACTACCCCACAATCTAAAACAGAGAAACATCTCATAAGTACAAAGTAGATGAACCAAAAGCAACCTATATATCATTCATGTGAGAAATAGCTAAGCAATGATTTATCGAAAGTATCCTAGGAAAAGGCCGGCAGAGAGTGGAAATGAATCAATCCTCAACCTGGGGACAACTCCTGCTCCGCTCCGCCTCGCCTCGGGCCTCCTCCTCGAGATGCGCGCCAGGGGCGTCGCCGCGGACGGCTTCTCCTACTCCACGCTCCTCGCCGCGCTCGCCTTCCTCCCGCTCATGGAGGCCGACGCCGTGGCGCCGGACCTCGTGCTCTTCTCGAACCTCATCCACCTCGCCCTCCGCGCCGGCGACGCGCCCAAGGCACTGGCGCTCTTCTCCAGCCTCCGCGCCGCGGGGATCAGGTCCGACCTCAAGGCCTACAACGCCGCCATCGCCGCCTACTGCAAGCCTGACCTGCTCCGCGACGCCAAGCGCCTGCTGCTCCTTGACGTCCCCACCGACGGCGTGGCCCCCGACGCCGAGTCCTACGCCCCGGTCCTCGCCGCGCTCGCGCCCTGCGGCTGGCACCTCGTGGCGGTCTCGCTCTTCTCGCACATGCGCGCCGTGGCGCGCTCATGCCCGACCACTCCGTCTTCAACATCGTGCTCAACGCGTACGGGCAGCTGGACCTCGCGCGCGACGCTGACCGGCTATTCTGGTCCATGCGCCAGGCCGGGGTGCCGCCGAGCGTCGTTACGTACAACACCATGCTCCGCGCCGTCACGTACACCAGACCGGCTCTTCTGGTCGTAGAGGACGGCGAAGCCGCCGGATCGCAGCGGTCAGCCCTTCCTCCACTGCCCCGCCGCCTCTGCGTCTGCGTGGCCCGGCGCAGGATCTAGTCGAGGATGGTGCTTCTCTCGCGGTCCTCACGGCGGGTCCTTAGATCCGGCGACACTGAGGGAGAGAAACGATCCCAGCAGCGCTGTTCGTGAGAGAAGCGGCAACCTGACCCCCACCCTCGCCTGCTTCTCCCTCGTCCGTCATGGGAACATGGCGCCCATCATACCGCGGCCACCCGCCCACGGACAGCTTGGGACGTTGTGTGCAAGGGGGTCTCCGTGGGATTTGGGGTGGCTGAGAGAGGAGTAAAGGAGAGGCGTTGCGTGCGCTTGGGACAGAAAGTGGAGACGAGGAAAGGGAAGGACGGGCGTTTCTCTCTTCAGAGCGCAGTAGTACACCAACGGCCGCACTACAACGCTAGTAGTACATCGCACGAAGCAAACGGTTTCATAGCTCAGTAGTACAATCCCTGCAACATGCAACAGTACAGCGCGCGTCGTTCCCTATCCTACGTGGACATGCCCAGGAAGCGCTCCTTGCGCGACTGTTAATGGGTTTTATGACCTCTCTTTCTACGTGCTTGGACGACGCTAGCTACTACATATAGATAGAACTCGACGCTAGCTAGTAAGCAAATGAAGAAACCATTAATCATCATCATCATCATCATTATAATAACAACTCATCATCATAGTCATATATATAGGAACTAACTCATCAATCTAGCACAAAGGTAGCACATAAGTCATCATCACGATAACAACTCATCATCATAGTCATATAAGAACTAGCTCATCATTCTACCACAATGTAGCACATAAATACCTAAGACCTCCTACTCACTCGAAGGTAAAATAGCATAAAACAGGTAAACCCCTGATTCTCCATTATGTAGAATACAGATGAACCTATCTGCCATTTGTGGGCTGCGCTTGATGTTGTCCCCAAGTAGTTCTCTGGGATCTTTCACAACTCGTATCCAATCTTTGATTGTGAGGATGTCATCGCTTCGACGAATCGTGTATCCACTGCGGTGGTATGTAGGCCAACTTGGCTGTAAGCTAACAATCCTCATGTCACCATTCATTTCCATAAATCTAGGTATACAATCCGTCGTGAGTTTATGTTGAAGAACATGATAATAACATACTTAGCAAAATGTAGTTTAGCTTAAAAGAATCTATGGAAAAAAAATGCACTGATGACATAATAGGAAAAATCTTACCATGATATCTCGATCGATGTTACCGTAGTTTAATACATGCACCAGTGGCACGTATAGAGAATAACTTGGAGAGATATGATAATTCGTCTTAAAAGTCTCAACATCTTTAATCCATGAAACGAAATGATGTATCTCCTCACAATTTAGCTCAGACCCATAAGTGTAGTACGTTTTGTCTACTACTTTTCGTACATTTCTTGAAGAATGGAAATAAGCTGTCAATAATTTTTGTAAATACAATAAAATTTACTTATTGAATATATTTGAGAAACTCAGATAGAGGTAGAAGTGGCGGCATCTGAACATCCACTCCAATGTCGATATTAGCTTCGTCAACGTTATCTTCATCTATGTCATCTTCAGGATCATCACCCAGATCGAAGGTGACGTACATACCCTCCTGAAAACCATACGCCTTGCATAGTGATGCCCAATTCGAGCATCCAAAATGGGAGTAGGTCACCGCATTGTATAGCTTTACGTTAAAAGCATAACCATGATGCGTCCTGAGGTGAACTCTCTGTTTTTCTGCATATTTTGACGATCATCAAAATCCAGCTTTTCCAAGACAAAACGTCTTGCATGGCAGGGGATGCACAAGTTGAATTGTAGAAAGCGGAAATTACACGTTGAGGAAACATAAGTCATGCTTAATTACGGAAAATACTTGTCGTCGTTGCATACCGTATAAACATCGAAGGTCTCGTCGAGCTTAATGCTGAAGCGTCGATCACCTTCCATGTGAGACCTGTCGCACAGACCACGGTTTTCGGCGCAGTACTCGCACTCTTGGAACCTATCATCGTCGCCAGACATTTCATATGTTCATAATTCAAATATCACTTGTATGAAAGACACCTAGACATATAACGATGCAACCACTAGATAAACCAGATATGAAGAAGCTCATGCACACAACATTGAGATACCTAGATAAACTATATAGGGTGACAAAGCATGGTGGATCATCACACGAAACAACACACTATGCAACCAGTATAACACTACCAAGCATGGCATTAGCACACAACACTATCATACTAGTTGCGACGTAAAAACAGAAGTACCATCATACTAAGAAAGTAATCATCTGAGTCATGGCATCAATCATTTCAAGCTAAGTACTACACTAACATGAATAACATGATTCCATGCATTTCCTATCTGGTACATGCATCATACACTTGCAAGTACATAGATATACAACGAGTATGCAATAACATAACATAGAATTGATAGAGAACAATTTACTCAATAGAAGAATTAATGTACAACATCAACAAGCATAACCTATACGTAGCAATATAAATCTACAAGATGACATAAAGAAACCAACACCATATAATCATGGATAATATCATCTACAAAATAAGAGTAACAACTAAGTAATAATGTCATCTATAAAATTTGTTCTTTGATTTGCAAAGGAGCTATATTTTCCCAATTCTTTTGCACCCACAAAAATTACTCCATCTATTTGACAGTGCCCACAACCCATTCCACCCAAAAATTGCCACAACTTGCCACCGAGGAGCTCATGAAGGCTAGTAGGAGCAGAAGAGAAAGGTCGGTGACGAGGTCCGGTCGGTGACGAGGACGGGTGACTCAGGGGGCATAGCGATGCCTGGGGGCGTCGGGGCCAGCGACGAGGAGCGAGCGGGCTCGGGGAGGGCATCGGGGCAGGTAATGGGGACGGCGTTGGGGGCGGCGATGAGGAGCGGGCTCGGGGAGGCGACGGGGAGGTCCGGTAGCCTGGCGGCGTCCTGCTCTGCTTCGTCCTCGTCGGGGAGAACTGCAGTGGTGGTTTGCAATTTTTTTAAGTGTGCGGTTATATAGCCACCTAAAGGACCCCCTCTAGTCCCGGTTCAAGCCACCAACCGGGACTAATGGGCTATTTCAGCAACCCAAAGGGCGGGAAGCACAACCCTTTAGTCCCGGTTGGTGGCTCTGACCGGGACTAGAGGGTGTCCTTTAGTCTCGGTTGGAGCCAGCAACCGAGACTAAAGGGGTGGCACAACGGTGTCGAAAGTTTACTCCCACCTCGCTAATTGAGAGGAGCTCGGAGTGGTTTATAAGCGCTGTTGCCGCTGCCCTCTCAAGCTCCTCTCTAATGTAGGCAGTAATCTCACGCCCTGTTGGGCCTGCTTACACTGCGGGCCTGCATCCTGGCCCATGTGTAGGGTTTCTAGTCGTATGCAGGCCGTGGTGGCTAGTAGGTGGGCCTTTTTTTCATTTTTTGCAGATGTTATGTTTTTAAAATTTTAATGTTATTTTTTGCATATGTTATTTTTAGTTATATAATTTTAGTTGAATAAATTGTATATAATTTTAGTTTTATAAATTTTATATAATTTTAATTGCATAAGTTTTATTTTTATTGATTCTTTTTAGTTCATTCCTTTTGCTATTAGAGTTTATAAAAACTTTTTAGTTTGCTATTAAAGTTTGTAACAAAAATACTTTATGAAAATTCTTTTACTATTAAACTTTATAACAAAAAAATACTTTGATAATTTTAGTTAATATCATTTTGATCCTTTTTAGTTGATTCTTTTTTGAATATTATATTTTAATTGTTTCTTTTTTGTTCATTCTTTCTGCTATTACAGTTTTATAAAAGCTTTTTAGTTCATTCGTTTTGGTATTAGAGTTTTATAAAAGCCTTTTTGTTCATTCATTTTGCTATTAGGTCATTATTTGAGCTAAATGACCCTAAATTGAAAACCACTACAAATGAATTCTGAAAAGGTTGAAACTTGGCATGGTATCATAATTTCACCCACATAGCACGTGCTAAAAAGTTGTGAGGGTTACGGGAAAAACTGGATGCACTTCTTGTACAAACTGGACAATCTCTTTTGAAGTATCAAGGTTTCGAACGAAAGCTCATCTATTAGAAAAAGATATTTTATGTTTTTTAACTTATTTTAACTCCAGACTTTTTGTGCGTTCAATATGCACCATTCAAAGCCACATAATCAATTTTCAACCCTTTTCTGACTGCATTTGCTATTTTTCATGCATTTAATGATTTTTTGAGCTAAAACTAGAAAATGGACAGATATGGTTTTGAGGTAATTATATGATGTTATCTTGTTCTCCATGATGCACCACTTGGCCTAGGTCAATGTTTAAACCATTTTAGCCGATGTACCAAGTTTGAGCTCATCTTGACATGTTTAGCAATGTAAAGTTGCTCAAACTAGAAAATGGACAAATATGATTTTGAGGAAATTATATGATGTTATCTTGTTCTCTATGATGCATCACTTGGCCTAGATCAATGTTTAGACCATTTTAGCAGGTGTACCAAGCTTGAGCTCATCTGGACATGCTTAGCAATGTAATGTTGCTAAAACTAGAAAATGGACAAATATGGTTTTGAGGGAATTATATGGCCAAAAACAGTGGAGCATATATATAGGCATCTCTTTAGTCCCAATTGGTGGCTACAACCGGGACTGATCATGTCATGTCACACAAGCTAGATAAAGAACTTTGCCGGGTAATGAGCAAAGGACAACCACAACTATTTGGCATTTGGCAATTGAGTCTGATAAAGAAAAGAATGCCTCGTAGGAGATTGAGAAGAGAACTTATCGTTTTCTATGAAGTTCCAAGTAAACTGACCTATTTCCCTCAACAACAAAAAAGTAAACTGACCTATGGCATCCAAGCTTTTAAATCTAGGCCGATATATCAGTGTTGGGCCTCGACCGATATGAATATAACATAGCATTTTATAAATATCATTTCACACATATCATCCGATATGGACCGAAATATCGATCAATATGGCCGATATCTGATGCCCACTGATATAGGCTGGTACGGTGATGAACACAATTATTTATCGGAAAGTGGTGAAAAAAGATTATGTATTTACAGTTTCATCTTAAATTCAGAGTCGTGCATATGTTTACTAGAACACATATATAATATATTGTTCTTAATTTTAGAGTGAGGATTTTGTAAAGCAATCTTAGATAGGTTACGACTTATGTACGGTAAAGTAAGTCGAGTGCTAAACCACGGGCTCACAGCTTATGTCCACTTAAGCTGAGTACGCCTTGAATGACACACGACAAACGCAAAGTACTCGGCTTCCGTAGACGTACGCCGTGAACCCATTGCAGCAGCACTCGGCTTAAACAAAATACACGGCATACACAAAGTTAAGCCGAAGTTGAATCGGAGATGCACTCGGCTTACTGCACAAGCCCCAGCAAAATGTACCAGCCATGTGGCTCGTGCGCCGCCCACTAACGGCTCCGTGACGGTGTTGTACGTAAGCCGAGTGCCCGATATAATACACTCAGCGTACGCCTATTTCTTGCTCCATTTCTTTTCCTTCCTCCTATTTCTCACACATTTTGTCTAGGCTAATTTTCGTTCCACAATAGATCTTATTTCATCATTGTTAGAAAAATCTGAGACGCGTGCTCGGTTGAGGACTAACAGTGATCACACAAAACCGATATAGAGATTTGTTAACAAAAGATTCAATGACTCGGATATATCGCAGGTGCCCAAACCACCGGGGCTCCTCCATGTGACACCGTCGAACCGAGCGCCGACACATACCGCCGGCTACCCCTGCGTGCCGCCGGTTACCCGGGCCAACGGATAGTCGTGGCGTCCTATCGAGGACCCGGAGATCGCAGCATCCTACGTGGTGACGGAATATATCACCTAATGGGCGGCCTGATGTTTAAATAGCTAGTGCACAACATAGAGGTGGAACCTCCCTCACAAACTAGACAGTCGCGCGGGAAGATTCAACACGTATAATGTGGCAGTCCCCCCGCATCGAGCAGACGGGGGGGGTGTCCTATGAACGCATGCGCTCCGACCTGCTCCGGCACGTCGGCATGACCTGCTGTGACACAGAACAAGAGGAAAACCCGTCGGTCAAACCCATCAGGCACCCGACCAAAGCCAGAGACTTTACGGGCCCACGGATGGCCGTGACGTCGAAAACAGCCCCGGGGACGGCCCGGAGACTGCGCAGGCCTGCGTGGGCCCCCGATATATCAACGTCAGGGCGGCCAGGTACTTAAATACGGACTGCACAACATTGATGTGGCAGATCCCTCACGAACCGGACAGTCACGTAGTAAAGTTCAGGACGTATAGCTTGGCAGTGCCTCCTCCCCCCCCCCC
>NW_025225610.1:33875-40596 GCF_018294505.1 Triticum aestivum | reverse complement strand
TCACCGCATGCGCTCCAACCTGGTCTGGCACCTCGGAATGACCTTTTGTGACACAGAACAAGAGAAAACTTCCTCGGTCAAACCCCTCTGGCATCCGGTCAAAGCCATAGCCCACGCGGGCCCACGGTTGGCCGCGGCATCAATGTTTACTAGAACACATATATAACGTATTGATTTTAATTTTAGAGTGAGGATTTTGTAAATCAATTTTAAATATGTTATGAGTTAACATGCTCATAAGCTAGGAATTTAAATTTGTTATGCTAGACCGTTGAAACCATATATTTTGGTTTTACTAAAAAAGAAATTTTAACAAAAATATTGGAAAAATATATAGATATATTTCCTCCTATATATGTACATATCGTCCGATATGTCACCCGATATCCGACATCCGATATGTTCGAGCCAAACCAATACAAACCCGATATACGTTATTTTGAACCATGATCACATCAAGATGACCATCTAGCGTTAGGATTAGTACATGAATTCAGTACAGGCTTCCAGTACTGTATGTGGTCCTCTCCATGGACTACTGGAAGTGTGCATGCAGCTTCCCGTCCTTGTTTTGAAGGCATCATGGCTCTTGACATTGGGAACGGAGGGCGGTGCAGCTTCTCAGTGATACCAACACTGGACATGCAGCCATTGCACTAGATGACGCTAGCAGAAGTACAGCATGGGACCGAGCATATCCAGAAGGATATAATCGAGTCACAAGGTACTAACAAATGATGCTTTAGTTCTGTCGGTCGATGAATAATTCCCGGTGCCTCTTATGCACATGCTATCAAACTAGAGTCCTATTGTGTGGAGACATAACAAATGATGGACAAGATTGGGCAATTCTATGAGACACAAGTAAAACGAAACATGGTTAAGGAAGCCTTGCTTGCTCCTTATAAATTACTTGCTTGGTAACATTGAAATAAAGTCAGGATCCTCCTTGTTTATAATCTTTGTCCTCCGGTAGGTCAAAGGGTATGAAAACATTGAACAAACGATGAATTCTCAAGTCTTTTCTTTGTCAGAAGAAAAAAAAATTGTTGTTCTTCCGACCTGTACAATAAGATGATGCACCTTGCCAACACACATCCTATTAGTAGTATTCCAAACTTCATGAAAAATAAAACCTGACAGCTAATATTTCATCATTTAGCAAACTATATAAGTAGAGCCGTCGTTGTCTGCTCTGAATGTCCTGTTGCATTTGTAAATGAGTGGTTTTTGCAGGGACGGACTCCATGGCACCTTCTATCCTGTCCATTCCTTCTTCCTTTCGCTCCATATGGGTACAAGCCATGTTTAAAAATGTTAATGTTCGATCAGACTGATCAATGCTTATGACAATGGCAGGAGACATGCACATTTTTGAATCCAAGTGCCTCTCTCTCTTCCAGACTGTTTAGCCTTACATCAATTTTTTTTTTGTGAATGACCCTTACTTCCATTTGTGGACAGGTCAGTTTTAGGTTTAGAATTGATTGATTGTATAGTTGAATCGAGGGGGAAACATAACTTTTGGCTTCCATTACTTTGGGGATTCCATTTTGGTGACTACAGTAGGAGTTTGGGGGAACTGGACAAGAACTGGAAGGAGGAGTAAGAAATCAAGCAACATTTCAGTTTTATCTTATCTTATTATTATTTTTTGCAAAGTGGTCCTTTTTGTCTCTTTCCTCCCCTTCAGCTGCATATCACGTTGCAAACGGACGTCTTGATAGTGGGTACCATGGAGTTTGACCTCGATTACAGCTTTACAATTGTACATACTACTTGTAGGCTATGCATAATTTTATTTGGTGGGACGGTCTCCAACATTTTAATTAAATACTCGCTCCGTATCAAAATCTAAGATGTTTTTGACACTATCATAGTGTGAAAAAAGGTTTTCTATTTTGATACAGAGAGACTATATACCTATGTACGTTGGATGGATCACTCATTCATTTTCTTCTCCTGCGAGTAACCATCATGATTTCTGTATACACATGATGTTCTGACACCAGAGCTATGGGAAATCAATGCATATTCATTTCATGATTAGTCACTGAAGGGTCCACCAACCATCACTACTTCAGCTTCATGATAGCAAGCTCCAACGCGCCACTTAACATTAATGTATTCATGCATGATGTTAGTACATCAAATGGGAAGAAAAAAGAAACATTTCCAAACTCATGTGCGCTTGGTACAAACCAAACCTCAAACACATACTGATCGCACGACATTTGTTGCTCCCTCTTTCACCCCAAGTGCTATAGCTCGGTGTCCAAAGCTTCTGGAATTATCCTTTGTCAAGGGTTAATTGACGATGGAGGGTTTCCCTCGCTTAATATTATAACGCAACCTCATGATACAACAAGCATGCCGGGGCCACAGCACAAGCAAGCCCAAAATTTATAAAAATGAGAGAAATAAACGCCAACACCGGCGGATCAACAAAACGAAATGACCGGCAACCTATGGGAAGATCATCTAGAAGTTCTAACTAGCATCGGTGTTGCTTCTTCTAAGAAGAATATAATGCCCATGAATCTATAAACAAGATAAGTATATGGGCATGGTTATGGTGTTTACATGTAGTCAATTCAGTGCACAAAATGGGTACAAAGAGTCCTCGAAAAATCCATAGGGCCAGAAAAAACAAAGTTGCTACATCCCAGTTTGATACGTAACATCACTTCGTTCCACTCTTCATGATTATAATCTTGGTGTTTCGCAAACAGTTTCAGGGGGCCACTCATGGACCAAGGCACTTTGAGCTTGGCTCTGTACTTACCTTTCGTGTGGTGGTAGGTGTGGTAATTATCCTTTGCTTACGTCAGAAGACATTCGAACTACCGCTACATAGATTTCATCATCTCCTTGAGCAAGGTAATATGTGTAATGGGACTGTGGCATCTTCGTACCATTGATTCGCTGCCCTTGTGTCAATCTCCAGCTCATGCTAAGGCCATAGCACTGTCTTGGTGGCTGTTGCATGCCAGGTGGCCAACGTGACAACGAGAATGTGACGACCAGCATGGGTGACACGACTCAGAGACAAACAATATATGGCAGCCCCCTTCCCGGTGCCTCCTTTTCCTTATATATATGAACGGCAGATGGTGTACATACATATTTGCGATCTCATATGGTTGCTATGCTTGACTAATACACAAGTGAAAGAAGATTGGGTTGTGGACAGAGTAGTTGTCTATGAGTATATATATGTGGTGGAGCAAGCTGGTCTTTCTGATGAATATCTATGGATCTTTCTCATTGCTTTTATTTTTTCATGAATATCTATGACCCTACAAATAATTAAGGAATGTGAGGACCAATGTTTTAAATAGTGGGCTATGCCATTTAGTGGTAACTCTGTCAGAAGCCATGAAAAGCTATAGTGTGGAGCTATAACGGAGCTAAGTCCCATTTAGTGTTTTCCTTAAATGATTAAAATTTGAAAAGATAAGTATATAATCATGCATCATATATGATATACCACATATACAAGAAATACACACATGTCCGACCATCAAAACCCGAGCACCAATTAGGTGTCCTAATTCAATAACCGAGCTGTGTATGAGAAACCAGAACAAAGAACAAACCAGAAGGATGATTTTGTATAGCGGCTAAGTGGGTTAAATGACTCCAATTTAACCCTATATTGCATTTTGGAGACCGAGCTCCAGGGAGGCCTTAATTTTGAAAATTTAAAAATTCAAAATATTCAGTTGTAAAAAATTCTGAACAAAATCACACATGTACACAAGAATGTAATGTGTATGTGTGTAAAATTTCAGAATGAAATACCTGGAATTACAAGCTGAAAAAAATAAACAAAATCATGTAATTTGATGATGAACAGTAGATATGCTAAAAACGTCCATATTTGTCTTTTTGGTGTAGCTCTCATTTGACGTATTTTGACCTATAAATATCAAAAGGCATACATTATGTCTCAAGGTATATGTCTATTTTTCAGAATTTGTTTAAACTAAATAGTTTGAATTTTGAAGTTTTCAAATTAAGGCCACCATGGAGGTCGGTCTCCATTTGATATTTACGGCTATTAGCGTCATTATTAACTTAGTGTAAAAAGTGCATAGCTTTAGCGAGAGAGTTGTCCAACAACTATATCAGGGCAATAGCTCGCTATTTAGAACTTTGGTGAGGACAGACTAACCACCAACAGGCTCGTTGTATATCACATTTGCAATGGGGACAATTGCAGACGGAGTGGAGGGTACCAACACGGCGGGGGGTTATAGTTGTCTAGGAGGCTGTCTAGGACATGAGTAGCAATGTTTTCCTCATATTTCTTCAGGATAAGGTTTTCACTACCACTAGCAACCCGTGGAGCACCTGGGATAATACTCGGGACCCTGGCTTCCACATCTGCAGAATTGCTCGAAGTCACTTGTCTCTGCCAGTAGGAGCCTTAATATTTCTTTCAATGTCCATAGCAGATCCATCCGCCCCATTACCTTCCTCAAACTCATCCCCACTGATTGCAATGCGTACAAAAAATTGTGATTCTAATGATTATAGTTTTTTATTTGGTTTATAACGTCTGCTGTAATTCAATGTTGAAATTAACCATCAATTAGACCAGCAAAGTATGAGATACGGAGTATATACAAAAACATGTGCAATTGGGGACTTATTTCGAATGTGAACGCAATGACATAATTTTTGTGTCACGTGAATCATACACTGTTACTCAAGTGATGAGCAAAATTATTATAGACAACACCTTACAAACCCATGCAGGGTGAAGACTTAGTTAGAGAAGGTAGAAATGTACAGATTTCAGTATTATTCATTCATTGGTAACTCATTTTTATACAGCAGGGTGGAGTTGAAACTATCTTGCATCACCAACTGTTTCATGTTACCTTGAGTTTTATAGGCTAACTGTGTGCTAGCCTTTCATGCTTGCTCGAGCTTTCAAGGTGGCCTGGTAATTATGACATACCAATCGTAATTCATGTGTGCTGGCCACATACAAACAATACAAACTCCAAGTTTCACTTGCATTAATAGTACTTGCCCCTTTATGTATACTGCTTGAGTCGGGCTATACAGACGACGCTGCCCAGACGATTTGCAGACGACGCAACAGATCTAGCCATCCCATGCACCGCAGCTGTATTGCTCCACCGGTTTTGATACTGCTTCAATTCTATCGTAGCAGACATCGAATTCAATTTATTTATCTTGTCTGGTAGCGGCTTCCCCTCAATTTTCGTAGGTTTTACCTAGCTTAGTACATCAGCTTGGGCAGACCCAAAAGAAAAAGGATTTGCAAAAGAAGAATCAAAGAGTTTAAAAACATGTAGGAGTTGGAGGCTTCAGGAATATGGACGACTGCTACCAATCCAGTCCACTGGTAGAGGTCAGGTGCAACCACATGAAACTCCATGCTAATCCTTCAGCCACCTGTGACGAGTACAACACAACTCCGTTTCTGACAGAGAGATAAGAAGGAGAACCATGTAAGGATGGCGCCACAGTAGAACACGGAACAAACCACCTGCCACCTATCATTGATTTCATCGGAACCTCACCTGCAACAAACAACCCAAAACAAACCCTCGCCAGCAAAGAGCCGACTACCACAGCCATGGCGCGGCTCCACTGATTGCCATATAACCCTCGAGGTCAAACTAGGACACACCTCCCACCAACCTCACCACCTCAAAACACCTACTACTAGTCCCTCTAGTTAATGGCTACTCCAAAAACGATATGTGTAGGAAGGACATGACACTAGGTGCTGCCATTGTCGGATTTGAGAGTGCACATATCTGTGCTTACCATCGGAGTGAGAAGTAATGGGGGACCAAAGCACATCAGCACAACCACTCCTTCAAGAAAGCACCCACTCCCGTGAACGTTGTTGGCTCCGGCTATTGCAAGAGACAGGTTTTTGCCCGATGTCACCGCCCATGCCCCTCACAAAACCGACCAGGAACCTACATCCACCCTACCCCAGCCAGCAACGCCATACGTAGAGCATGCAGGGCAATTCGCTGCAATGACGACCTTCAGCCAGCCGTATCCAAGCCACAAGAGGAGAGTCGTCGCAGCAGGCCGCCGTGCAGGAGCGCGGGGAATCACGACTTCGCACCGTCCCATCGTGGGGCGCCACATCCCGAAGAGACACAAGAGGAGCCCAGGGAGCATGTCCGTTTAATGACATATGTCTCAACATGTCATGTACTACTCATCACAAATCATTACTGCCGAGTGTATCTTGTAAGTTCTCAGAGGAGGACTCGGATTGCTTGGTGGCTTGATGAACATGTGTCTGCAGATGTTGATGGCCACATCGAGGAGCCATGTTATTTCACAATTAATGCGATTATATGAGATGAAATACAACAACTTGTGATACAACAACTAGTAACTAAAATTAAGAATAATCCTACTTCTATGTATTCAAAATTATTTATCTATAATTCTATAATATACTAAAAGTAAAATATGGGTAAAAAGATAGAGCCATTATATTAGTGCACATCATCTTAATTATTTTCTACAATTATACTCCCTCCGTCCCGTAATTCTTGACTCGAGGTC
Source organism: Triticum aestivum (assembly GCF_018294505.1). NCBI lineage: Eukaryota > Viridiplantae > Streptophyta > Magnoliopsida > Poales > Poaceae > Triticum > Triticum aestivum. Next base: position 34,020 of record NW_025225610.1, on the reverse strand, counting down.
ATTTTTGCAATTCAGTGCTCGTCGTTTTCCCGACCAAACCCGCGGTCCTTGTCCTTCCTCAGTCGCCTCCGACCCCGGCCGATTTGGACGCCCCGCCCCCGCTGCCCCACGCCACCTCCGCCTTGCTTCCCTCCCGCCTCCCCAC
>NW_025225610.1:29955-33606 GCF_018294505.1 Triticum aestivum | reverse complement strand
CCGCCACCTTGTTCCCCTCCCCTCCGCCCGCCGCCTCATTCCCCTTCGCCCGCGGCCCGTGAAGGTTCAATTTTGGAGACCACCGTCTGCAGTTTTTTTACACTATGGCATTTTTAGTATTAAAATGGCAATTTTAATGTAGGTAACATGTCATTTTCAGTTTTTTTACACTATGGCATTTTTATTATTAAAAGATGGCATTTTTCTTATTTTAGACATGGCATCTTTCTCATTTAGATCATGAAACTTTTTTATTTTGTTTATACCATGATAGTTTAACTGGAGGTAGCATGACAAGAATAATGGCAGAGAATAGAAGGCATCAGTATGAGTGACAGTGTTCCAAACAATGATACATGGGACACATCGGAGTACTGTGACTAAACAGGTCATGTTCACGTCCTCGTGGGCCACACAACTCGTCGTGCACCATGTTAGTATGTTCACTAAACACAAACTGTTGTCCTCTTTGCTCGCTGATGCATGGGCAGTTGGCAGCAATGCTTCTTCCCGGGAGCCACATTGGGTCAGCAATCATCAACCACAATCAGCATACTATTTTTCGCTCCTAGCTCTGCCACCATTCTCGTGTCTCCTATTCGCAGCTTTTCAACTGTTCTATTTCTCTCACATTTTTTATGTACACAAGATTATTCGTTGCACGCATGGCGCAGAGACCAAATATACCCCCGAGGGAAGCTAAATCTATCATTTTCATAAAACTCCATGGAAGTTGGACATGATCATACAGAGATGAAAAATGAGTTACATTTGAAAGGCGAGTTATCCGGGATGAGGTTATCACCCGTTATGGTTGTTTTAATGGATGAACTCTGAGCCTGCGAGCATCTCCAACCAAACTTGGTTATTTTGGCTCCCTAACTATACCACCATCGATTCATGGCAGCTCTCGCCCACCCATCATTTGGCCGGACGGGAAATCACACCCCCTATTTCCCCCTTACATATAACACTCCATGCATCACTCCATGTACACAGGATGATAGATATTTCCCCCTTACATATAACATTCCATGTACACAGGATGATAGATACCAATTACAAGCATCTACTTCATTCTGCATATTAGTACTCTTGACGCCTCCTATTCCAACATGTTCTTATATCTCTTTTATTTTTCTCCATGCTCTACACAGTCTGTTTGATCAAGCGAATGCCGCATGCTTGTTGTGGTAAGCCAGCGCTACTAGCTAGTATGTCAAATGAAGAGGGACAAAAATTGTGCAATTCGTCTGGGCAGATGGAGTGGTTTATATATCAGGGAAAAAGATTGGTTGGTGCAGTGTTCTTTGTTTTTCTATGAAGTGGATGCATTTTAGCTGGAAAACATTTCATATCAATTATTTCATTCCAAAAGTTTGAGGTAGAAGTACGTGTTAACTACAATCTTTTGCAGCTCGGAATTTCTAACTAACCTAGCAAATTAAAAAGAATTGAAAATGAGGCTGAAACCGCCGGCATATGCATCAATAGATGTACACAACCATATCTTATTAGAACCAGGGTCAGCATGAGCACAAACCCAATGCAGCATAATGGCTACGACCACATGCACATGCTTTAGAAGTCGGCAGCATCGTCGGACGACTGACCCATCTCCAGGAAAGAGATCCGCATTATCCTTGCCAGGCCAGCCAGTCGTCAACACCGTCTCGGCGCCAAACAATACCACCGACCTGCACTCGTCCATCACTGAGAACCCACTGCACCTTACCGCCGAGATCCGTCGTTGTGATGGGGCGGAATGGCGGCGCCGCCAACGGAAGGAGAAGAGCTTTTCTTGTGGAGGAGGAAAGAGACACGTGATAATGATGGATCAAGTTTTCAGGTGCAACAATTGATGACTAGTTATAGTATAAAGATTTAGAATGGCAAAATCCTGGTAACGAGGAATGGCAAAGTGGATTGTCAACACATGGGTAAGAACAGTGGCAGCAACGAACTCCCGGCTATCAGAATCTTTTATTGAGTAAAGGCGTATATCCATATGGGAGTTGCACTAGATCTATTGAGGGAAAATATCTGATAATAGCGTGTATTTATAGTTTTTGTCTCACATATGTACAATGGGAAAAACATTTTCTCTCTAATTACATCTGCATACGTAATTTCCGATGAAATATATTACTATCCTAATTAGAGGCTCCATGTAAATTACTATGTCAATAGGAGAAACTCAAATGCTAAGTGTCACGTGAGGCACGAAGCACTCCGGCTCTGAAAAGTTACCATCTGAAAGGAAAAAACAAAGCCAAAAAATAAACTGAAATTTTCCATCCAAAAAGAAAGTTGCCATGCTTGACAACTAAAGTTGTCATCCTCTCTTCACTAAACTTATCATAAAAAATGTTTGGAGTTGTCATGTATTCGTGCCACGAGCGTGGCACTTATGAGGGCCCTAGGAAAAAACAGAAAAAAAAAGCCATTGATTTGGCGGGACCGAATTATAACAGTTTTGATAAAAAAAACTCCATCTCATGTACAATCCATTTATTTGGTGGAACCGAATTATAATAGTTTAGATTAGACAAAAGACTCCATGTGTCAAATAAAATCTTTATCTTTACCTAATATTAAAGGGAGGAGGCTTTCATAGTTCTTCATACGTCATCCCTTCATATCCGTTGATTTTGTATTAACAATAAAAATTGATGGCTGAGATTTAAAAGTAAATCTACATAAATTTTGGTCAAGTAGCTACCTTTATATGGGCTATATGTGAGTGGCTATGTGGGCTAACATTGAAACGTAATTACGTGGGCTATATGTGCTTCAGCTGCTGGGCCTCCTCCACCCTGTAAAGAGCCAGGAAAAGGCCGCTGCTCTCTATCTTCTCTCCCATGTGAGCCGCCGCCTCCATCTTCATCTCCTGTGTCCATGTTCATGTTCCAATCAAAGCCAACATCCACAAGAATTGTAGCCTACTTATAAACACGCCTACTTGATCAATTGAGCGTATGTACCGATCGGAAGAATAATCTCCATCACGATGTCGTCGCAAACATATAGCAGGACACAACACTGTGGGAGCAGCTTCGGGCGCGTGAGTAGGCCGCAGCGACACGGCGAGTCACTGACGCGAAGAGGAGGCATGGCCATAAAGCAAGCCATTGTAGCGAAGATCAACAATGTGGTCCGCGAGACGCCAGCCGGGAGAGGCACAAGAATCTTGTCCACTGTCGGACTTTGTTCCTCTGCAGGCTCGGGACATCGGACAAGGAGGGTGTGATGGGCCGTCGTCCCGTGGAAGACGTGTACAATGTGTGTGATGGGCCGTCGTCCCGTGGAAGACGTGTACAATGTGTGTGATGTGCTACACGTACTCACATCTTAACAGGCGATCACGTCAACAACTGGTGGCTATCATGGATGCACTTCTCTCCCACCCATCATTAGGTAGAAGCCTGGCCGCCTGCTAGACCCACTGACACCCATCATCGGCACACAAGTCGTGGAGGAAGAATAATCAACAACATGGATGGGGTGTAATGTTGAAATAGAGGGAGGTATTCATGCTTAGAAATGTGTGATGTTTTGTTTCTCCCGTTGCAACGCATGGGCATGTTTGCTAGTATAATTCATGTGACGTCCGCTTTCAGCATTTGTTCTTCATATGTAAGTAAAAAAACA
>NW_025225610.1:23124-29945 GCF_018294505.1 Triticum aestivum | reverse complement strand
TGCATGTCAGGTATGGCTTGACCATTTGTTCTGAAAAAACATGTACGCGATGTACGCATGCCTTAATAATTAGGAATCTGCACATTACTTGCGTAAGCTACCGATTCTGGAGAACCAAATTGCAATACGATCCTGACTTATTATAGATCTATACAACACAGAAGTCGGATGCTGGCGGCACAAACTGCTAGACGCACAATCCGTCGCTGCACATGGTGCAGCTCTGAGCCATTACTATGAAGTTGAAGGCCAAAGTAGGCGAACATGCGGAGCGCACTAATCTATGTACATGTTTTGTTGTCGAGGAAGCTACATTAAATATGTGGTATTGCTGCTGGCTGTAGCTGGCCTCTAGGATCTCGGCTGGCTTGAAGGTAGAAGAACACTGTTGCCAATGCGTGGCTACTTGCATGAACTAACGGAAGGCATGGTGCAGTGAGGATCAAACATAGCTGTTTGACAAGTGCATTCATGTCTATGTGGCCACCGCTACGCAGAGATAAGGACAAAGCCGTGGACTGATAGTCTGATACCCGTACTTACGGAAGTTTTTCACAGCAACCATTGACAATTCGCATGGCTAGCCTTTAGCTACAATTGGTGAAGTCTTGTCTAGTCTTCTAGGGAGGAAGCATTTTTGTTCTGTCCATAAAATTCTTAGTCGAGCAGATCTAGGTTTTGGTCCCAAGAATACTAATCCCGTTGCCTCATATTCCCTCTTTTTTACATCCCTTCGACTGGTTGTCTCATTGTATGTCTGATTTTCCTAATATGCTTTTCCCTTATCTAATGTACTACACCAGTAATAAATAAAGTGAGACAAAGTGGCTACCTCTGTTTACTGAGACGAAGACCGGATGTATATGTAATAAGCACAACACTATTCACACAAGTAAATGTTGGTATAGCTTTCATTGATTCTTTGAGATTAAATACCATCACCCGAGATAGTTGTGGAAATAGTGAGAAGAATGAAGTCCCAATTGTAGTACTTGAATTATTGCTGACATTGTTTGATGAGGCGAGCGAGACGCAGGTTTGGAGCCAGGAGGAGACAGGATTTAAGTATAGGGGTTGCGAGAGACGACAACTAAGGAAGAAACTTCTATGTAGAACTAGTGCTTATTACTTCATGACTTATACACAAGCACAACTTACGATAAGTTCAACCAATGACTACAAATTTTCCATAAATTATTGCTCTGTTTTCACTACAAGCAATATTCTTCTTTAGGGAGAACTATGTTCTTACATAACGAAAATGAGCAATGGTACTCCATAAGACAAAATGCACATGTGTAGCTTTCACTGCTAGTGCAACTAGGTACTAGGTTACATCATTTTTAGCTCGCAACAAATAGAATACTACTTCATCTTGGTTGGTCACTAGGTATATGTCGGTGAGTGCAGGCACAGTAATTAACATAGCCTTCTGCCTGAGCAATCGGCAAAAAAAACATTGGTCATAAATATATAAAAGTAATTAAGAGGCCACCAACCGTCGCTTGAGTTAATATGTGTTGTTTATATGTACCATCACATCTTCGTCGGGTTATAGACATAAAGCTTCATTTTGCATTACATTTCACGGCATGATGGCACAAGTGAGTATCAATCACAAACAAAATATTAAGATGAGATGAGACAAGAACCGATGAGATGGAAATACTAACAGGAGCGGGAGGCATCGGGAGCAATTGTGAAGCTTGGAATCTTTCCCACACTAGAAGAGGTCACACCAGTCGTGCTAGACTAGAGTTCGCAAAGTGGTCCTTTTTGTCTCTTTCCTCCCCTTCAGCTGCATATCACGTTGCAAACGGACGTCTTGATAGTGGGTACCATGGAGTTTGACCTCGATTACAGCTTTACAATTGTACATACTACTTGTAGGCTATGCATAATTTTATTTGGTGGGACGGTCTCCAACATTTTAATTAAATACTCGCTCCGTATCAAAATCTAAGATGTTTTTGACACTATCATAGTGTGAAAAAAGGTTTTCTATTTTGATACAGAGAGACTATATACCTATGTACGTTGGATGGATCACTCATTCATTTTCTTCTCCTGCGAGTAACCATCATGATTTCTGTATACACATGATGTTCTGACACCAGAGCTATGGGAAATCAATGCATATTCATTTCATGATTAGTCACTGAAGGGTCCACCAACCATCACTACTTCAGCTTCATGATAGCAAGCTCCAACGCGCCACTTAACATTAATGTATTCATGCATGATGTTAGTACATCAAATGGGAAGAAAAAAGAAACATTTCCAAACTCATGTGCGCTTGGTACAAACCAAACCTCAAACACATACTGATCGCACGACATTTGTTGCTCCCTCTTTCACCCCAAGTGCTATAGCTCGGTGTCCAAAGCTTCTGGAATTATCCTTTGTCAAGGGTTAATTGACGATGGAGGGTTTCCCTCGCTTAATATTATAACGCAACCTCATGATACAACAAGCATGCCGGGGCCACAGCACAAGCAAGCCCAAAATAAAAATGAGAGAAATAAACGCCAACACCGGCGGATCAACAAAACGAAATGACCGGCAACCTATGGGAAGATCATCTAGAAGTTCTAACTAGCATCGGTGTTGCTTCTTCTAAGAAGAATATAATGCCCATGAATCTATAAACAAGATAAGTATATGGGCATGGTTATGGTGTTTACATGTAGTCAATTCAGTGCACAAAATGGGTACAAAGAGTCCTCGAAAAATCCATAGGGCCAGAAAAAACAAAGTTGCTACATCCCAGTTTGATATGTAACATCACTTCGTTCCACTCTTCATGATTATAATCTTGGTGTTTCGCAAACAGTTTCAGGGGGCCACTCATGGACCAAGGCACTTTGAGCTTGGCTCTGTACTTACCTTTCGTGTGGTGGTAGGTGTGGTAATTATCCTTTGCTTACGTCAGAAGACATTCGAACTACCGCTACATAGATTTCATCATCTCCTTGAGCAAGGTAATATGTGTAATGGGACTGTGGCATCTTCGTACCATTGATTCGCTGCCCTTGTGTCAATCTCCAGCTCATGCTAAGGCCATAGCACTGTCTTGGTGGCTGTTGCATGCCAGGTGGCCAACGTGACAACGAGAATGTGACGACCAGCATGGGTGACACGACTCAGAGACAAACAATATATGGCAGCCCCCTTCCCGGTGCCTCCTTTTCCTTATATATATGAACGGCAGATGGTGTACATACATATTTGCGATCTCATATGGTTGCTATGCTTGACTAATACACAAGTGAAAGAAGATTGGGTTGTGGACAGAGTAGTTGTCTATGAGTATATATATGTGGTGGAGCAAGCTGGTCTTTCTGATGAATATCTATGGATCTTTCTCATTGCTTTTATTTTTTCATGAATATCTATGACCCTACAAATAATTAAGGAATGTGAGGACCAATGTTTTAAATAGTGGGCTATGCCATTTAGTGGTAACTCTGTCAGAAGCCATGAAAAGCTATAGTGTGGAGCTATAACGGAGCTAAGTCCCATTTAGTGTTTTCCTTAAATGATTAAAATTTGAAAAGATAAGTATATAATCATGCATCATATATGATATACCACATATACAAGAAATACACACATGTCCGACCATCAAAACCCGAGCACCAATTAGGTGTCCTAATTCAATAACCGAGCTGTGTATGAGAAACCAGAACAAAGAACAAACCAGAAGGATGGTTTTGTATAGCGGCTAAGTGGGTTAAATGACTCCAATTTAACCCTATATTGCATTTTGGAGACCGAGCTCCAGGGAGGCCTTAATTTTGAAAATTTAAAAATTCAAAATATTCAGTTGTAAAAAATTCTGAACAAAATCACACATGTACACAAGAATGTAATGTGTATGTGTGTAAAATTTCAGAATGAAATACCTGGAATTACAAGCTGAAAAAAATAAACAAAATCATGTAATTTGATGATGAACAGTAGATATGCTAAAAACGTCCATATTTGTCTTTTTGGTGTAGCTCTCATTTGACGTATTTTGACCTATAAATATCAAAAGGCATACATTATGTCTCAAGGTATATGTCTATTTTTCAGAATTTGTTTAAACTAAATAGTTTGAATTTTGAAGTTTTCAAATTAAGGCCACCATGGAGGTCGGTCTCCATTTGATATTTACGGCTATTAGCGTCATTATTAACTTAGTGTAAAAAGTGCATAGCTTTAGCGAGAGAGTTGTCCAACAACTATATCAGGGCAATAGCTCGCTATTTAGAACTTTGGTGAGGACAGACTAACCACCAACAGGCTCGTTGTATATCACATTTGCAATGGGGACAATTGCAGACGGAGTGGAGGGTACCAACACGGCGGGGGGTTATAGTTGTCTAGGAGGCTGTCTAGGACATGAGTAGCAATGTTTTCCTCATATTTCTTCAGGATAAGGTTTTCACTACCACTAGCAACCCGTGGAGCACCTGGGATAATACTCGGGACCCTGGCTTCCACATCTGCAGAATTGCTCGAAGTCACTTGTCTCTGCCAGTAGGAGCCTTAATATTTCTTTCAATGTCCATAGCAGATCCATCCGCCCCATTACCTTCCTCAAACTCATCCCCACTGATTGCAATGCGTACAAAAAATTGTGATTCTAATGATTATAGTTTTTTATTTGGTTTATAACGTCTGCTGTAATTCAATGTTGAAATTAACCATCAATTAGACCAGCAAAGTATGAGATACGGAGTATATACAAAAACATGTGCAATTGGGGACTTATTTCGAATGTGAACGCAATGACATAATTTTTGTGTCACGTGAATCATACACTGTTACTCAAGTGATGAGCAAAATTATTATAGACAACACCTTACAAACCCATGCAGGGTGAAGACTTAGTTAGAGAAGGTAGAAATGTACAGATTTCAGTATTATTCATTCATTGGTAACTCATTTTTATACAGCAGGGTGGAGTTGAAACTATCTTGCATCACCAACTGTTTCATGTTACCTTGAGTTTTATAGGCTAACTGTGTGCTAGCCTTTCATGCTTGCTCGAGCTTTCAAGGTGGCCTGGTAATTATGACATACCAATCGTAATTCATGTGTGCTGGCCACATACAAACAATACAAACTCCAAGTTTCACTTGCATTAATAGTACTTGCCCCTTTATGTATACTGCTTGAGTCGGGCTATACAGACGACGCTGCCCAGACGATTTGCAGACGACGCAACAGATCTAGCCATCCCATGCACCGCAGCTGTATTGCTCCACCGGTTTTGATACTGCTTCAATTCTATCGTAGCAGACATCGAATTCAATTTATTTATCTTGTCTGGTAGCGGCTTCCCCTCAATTTTCGTAGGTTTTACCTAGCTTAGTACATCAGCTTGGGCAGACCCAAAAGAAAAAGGATTTGCAAAAGAAGAATCAAAGAGTTTAAAAACATGTAGGAGTTGGAGGCTTCAGGAATATGGACGACTGCTACCAATCCAGTCCACTGGTAGAGGTCAGGTGCAACCACATGAAACTCCATGCTAATCCTTCAGCCACCTGTGACGAGTACAACACAACTCCGTTTCTGACAGAGAGATAAGAAGGAGAACCATGTAAGGATGGCGCCACAGTAGAACACGGAACAAACCACCTGCCACCTATCATTGATTTCATCGGAACCTCACCTGCAACAAACAACCCAAAACAAACCCTCGCCAGCAAAGAGCCGACTACCACAGCCATGGCGCGGCTCCACTGATTGCCATATAACCCTCGAGGTCAAACTAGGACACACCTCCCACCAACCTCACCACCTCAAAACACCTACTACTAGTCCCTCTAGTTAATGGCTACTCCAAAAATGATATGTGTAGGAAGGACATGACACTAGGTGCTGCCATTGTCGGATTTGAGAGTGCACATATCTGTGCTTACCATCGGAGTGAGAAGTAATGGGGACCAAAGCACATCAGCACAACCACTCCTTCAAGAAAGCACCCACTCCCGTGAACGTTGTTGGCTCCGGCTATTGCAAGAGACAGGTTTTTGCCCGATGTCACCGCCCATGCCCCTCACAAAACCGGCCAGGAACCTACATCCACCCTACCCCAGCCAGCAACGCCATACGTAGAGCATGCAGGGCAATTCGCTGCAATGACGACCTTCAGCCAGCCGTATCCAAGCCACAAGAGGAGAGTCGTCGCAGCAGGCCGCCGTGCAGGAGCGCGGGGAATCACGACTTCGCACCGTCCCATCGTGGGGCGCCACATCCCGAAGAGACACAAGAGGAGCCCAGGGAGCATGTCCGTTTAATGACATATGTCTCAACATGTCATGTACTACTCATCACAAATCATTACTGCCGAGTGTATCTTGTAAGTTCTCAGAGGAGGACTCGGATTGCTTGGTGGCTTGATGAACATGTGTCTGCAGATGTTGATGGCCACATCGAGGAGCCATGTTATTTCACAATTAATGCGATTATATGAGATGAAATACAACAACTTGTGATACAACAACTAGTAACTAAAATTAAGAATAATCCTACTTCTATGTATTCAAAATTATTTATCTATAATTCTATAATATACTAAAAGTAAAATATGGGTAAAAAGATAGAGCCATTATATTAGTGCACATCATCTTAATTATTTTCTACAATTATACTCCCTCCGTCCCGTAATTCTTGACTCGAGGTCATTTTTGCAATTCAGTGCTCGTCGTTTTCCCGACCAAACCCGCGGTCCTTGTCCTTCCTCAGTCGCCTCCGACCCCGGCCGATTTGGACGCCCCGCCCCCGCTGCCCCACGCCACCTCCGCCTTGCTTCCCTCCCGCCTCCCCAC
>NW_025225610.1:14975-23114 GCF_018294505.1 Triticum aestivum | reverse complement strand
CCGCCACCTTGTTCCCCTCCCCTCCGCCCGCCGCCTCATTCCCCTTCGCCCGCGGCCCGTGAAGGTTCAATTTTGGAGACCACCGTCTGCAGTTTTTTTACACTATGGCATTTTTAGTATTAAAATGGCAATTTTAATGTAGGTAACATGTCATTTTCAGTTTTTTTACACTATGGCATTTTTATTATTAAAAGATGGCATTTTTCTTATTTTAGACATGGCATCTTTCTCATTTAGATCATGAAACTTTTTTATTTTGTTTATACCATGATAGTTTAACTGGAGGTAGCATGACAAGAATAATGGCAGAGAATAGAAGGCATCAGTATGAGTGACAGTGTTCCAAACAATGATACATGGGACACATCGGAGTACTGTGACTAAACAGGTCATGTTCACGTCCTCGTGGGCCACACAACTCGTCGTGCACCATGTTAGTATGTTCACTAAACACAAACTGTTGTCCTCTTTGCTCGCTGATGCATGGGCAGTTGGCAGCAATGCTTCTTCCCGGGAGCCACATTGGGTCAGCAATCATCAACCACAATCAGCATACTATTTTTCGCTCCTAGCTCTGCCACCATTCTCGTGTCTCCTATTCGCAGCTTTTCAACTGTTCTATTTCTCTCACATTTTTTATGTACACAAGATTATTCGTTGCACGCATGGCGCAGAGACCAAATATACCCCCGAGGGAAGCTAAATCTATCATTTTCATAAAACTCCATGGAAGTTGGACATGATCATACAGAGATGAAAAATGAGTTACATTTGAAAGGCGAGTTATCCGGGATGAGGTTATCACCCGTTATGGTTGTTTTAATGGATGAACTCTGAGCCTGCGAGCATCTCCAACCAAACTTGGTTATTTTGGCTCCCTAACTATACCACCATCGATTCATGGCAGCTCTCGCCCACCCATCATTTGGCCGGACGGGAAATCACACCCCCTATTTCCCCCTTACATATAACACTCCATGCATCACTCCATGTACACAGGATGATAGATATTTCCCCCTTACATATAACATTCCATGTACACAGGATGATAGATACCAATTACAAGCATCTACTTCATTCTGCATATTAGTACTCTTGACGCCTCCTATTCCAACATGTTCTTATATCTCTTTTATTTTTCTCCATGCTCTACACAGTCTGTTTGATCAAGCGAATGCCGCATGCTTGTTGTGGTAAGCCAGCGCTACTAGCTAGTATGTCAAATGAAGAGGGACAAAAATTGTGCAATTCGTCTGGGCAGATGGAGTGGTTTATATATCAGGGAAAAAGATTGGTTGGTGCAGTGTTCTTTGTTTTTCTATGAAGTGGATGCATTTTAGCTGGAAAACATTTCATATCAATTATTTCATTCCAAAAGTTTGAGGTAGAAGTACGTGTTAACTACAATCTTTTGCAGCTCGGAATTTCTAACTAACCTAGCAAATTAAAAAGAATTGAAAATGAGGCTGAAACCGCCGGCATATGCATCAATAGATGTACACAACCATATCTTATTAGAACCAGGGTCAGCATGAGCACAAACCCAATGCAGCATAATGGCTACGACCACATGCACATGCTTTAGAAGTCGGCAGCATCGTCGGACGACTGACCCATCTCCAGGAAAGAGATCCGCATTATCCTTGCCAGGCCAGCCAGTCGTCAACACCGTCTCGGCGCCAAACAATACCACCGACCTGCACTCGTCCATCACTGAGAACCCACTGCACCTTACCGCCGAGATCCGTCGTTGTGATGGGGCGGAATGGCGGCGCCGCCAACGGAAGGAGAAGAGCTTTTCTTGTGGAGGAGGAAAGAGACACGTGATAATGATGGATCAAGTTTTCAGGTGCAACAATTGATGACTAGTTATAGTATAAAGATTTAGAATGGCAAAATCCTGGTAACGAGGAATGGCAAAGTGGATTGTCAACACATGGGTAAGAACAGTGGCAGCAACGAACTCCCGGCTATCAGAATCTTTTATTGAGTAAAGGCGTATATCCATATGGGAGTTGCACTAGATCTATTGAGGGAAAATATCTGATAATAGCGTGTATTTATAGTTTTTGTCTCACATATGTACAATGGGAAAAACATTTTCTCTCTAATTACATCTGCATACGTAATTTCCGATGAAATATATTACTATCCTAATTAGAGGCTCCATGTAAATTACTATGTCAATAGGAGAAACTCAAATGCTAAGTGTCACGTGAGGCACGAAGCACTCCGGCTCTGAAAAGTTACCATCTGAAAGGAAAAAACAAAGCCAAAAAATAAACTGAAATTTTCCATCCAAAAAGAAAGTTGCCATGCTTGACAACTAAAGTTGTCATCCTCTCTTCACTAAACTTATCATAAAAAATGTTTGGAGTTGTCATGTATTCGTGCCACGAGCGTGGCACTTATGAGGGCCCTAGGAAAAAACAGAAAAAAAAAGCCATTGATTTGGCGGGACCGAATTATAACAGTTTTGATAAAAAAAACTCCATCTCATGTACAATCCATTTATTTGGTGGAACCGAATTATAATAGTTTAGATTAGACAAAAGACTCCATGTGTCAAATAAAATCTTTATCTTTACCTAATATTAAAGGGAGGAGGCTTTCATAGTTCTTCATACGTCATCCCTTCATATCCGTTGATTTTGTATTAACAATAAAAATTGATGGCTGAGATTTAAAAGTAAATCTACATAAATTTTGGTCAAGTAGCTACCTTTATATGGGCTATATGTGAGTGGCTATGTGGGCTAACATTGAAACGTAATTACGTGGGCTATATGTGCTTCAGCTGCTGGGCCTCCTCCACCCTGTAAAGAGCCAGGAAAAGGCCGCTGCTCTCTATCTTCTCTCCCATGTGAGCCGCCGCCTCCATCTTCATCTCCTGTGTCCATGTTCATGTTCCAATCAAAGCCAACATCCACAAGAATTGTAGCCTACTTATAAACACGCCTACTTGATCAATTGAGCGTATGTACCGATCGGAAGAATAATCTCCATCACGATGTCGTCGCAAACATATAGCAGGACACAACACTGTGGGAGCAGCTTCGGGCGCGTGAGTAGGCCGCAGCGACACGGCGAGTCACTGACGCGAAGAGGAGGCATGGCCATAAAGCAAGCCATTGTAGCGAAGATCAACAATGTGGTCCGCGAGACGCCAGCCGGGAGAGGCACAAGAATCTTGTCCACTGTCGGACTTTGTTCCTCTGCAGGCTCGGGACATCGGACAAGGAGGGTGTGATGGGCCGTCGTCCCGTGGAAGACGTGTACAATGTGTGTGATGGGCCGTCGTCCCGTGGAAGACGTGTACAATGTGTGTGATGTGCTACACGTACTCACATCTTAACAGGCGATCACGTCAACAACTGGTGGCTATCATGGATGCACTTCTCTCCCACCCATCATTAGGTAGAAGCCTGGCCGCCTGCTAGACCCACTGACACCCATCATCGGCACACAAGTCGTGGAGGAAGAATAATCAACAACATGGATGGGGTGTAATGTTGAAATAGAGGGAGGTATTCATGCTTAGAAATGTGTGATGTTTTGTTTCTCCCGTTGCAACGCATGGGCATGTTTGCTAGTATAATTCATGTGACGTCCGCTTTCAGCATTTGTTCTTCATATGTAAGTAAAAAAACATTGCATGTCAGGTATGGCTTGACCATTTGTTCTGAAAAAACATGTACGCGATGTACGCATGCCTTAATAATTAGGAATCTGCACATTACTTGCGTAAGCTACCGATTCTGGAGAACCAAATTGCAATACGATCCTGACTTATTATAGATCTATACAACACAGAAGTCGGATGCTGGCGGCACAAACTGCTAGACGCACAATCCGTCGCTGCACATGGTGCAGCTCTGAGCCATTACTATGAAGTTGAAGGCCAAAGTAGGCGAACATGCGGAGCGCACTAATCTATGTACATGTTTTGTTGTCGAGGAAGCTACATTAAATATGTGGTATTGCTGCTGGCTGTAGCTGGCCTCTAGGATCTCGGCTGGCTTGAAGGTAGAAGAACACTGTTGCCAATGCGTGGCTACTTGCATGAACTAACGGAAGGCATGGTGCAGTGAGGATCAAACATAGCTGTTTGACAAGTGCATTCATGTCTATGTGGCCACCGCTACGCAGAGATAAGGACAAAGCCGTGGACTGATAGTCTGATACCCGTACTTACGGAAGTTTTTCACAGCAACCATTGACAATTCGCATGGCTAGCCTTTAGCTACAATTGGTGAAGTCTTGTCTAGTCTTCTAGGGAGGAAGCATTTTTGTTCTGTCCATAAAATTCTTAGTCGAGCAGATCTAGGTTTTGGTCCCAAGAATACTAATCCCGTTGCCTCATATTCCCTCTTTTTTACATCCCTTCGACTGGTTGTCTCATTGTATGTCTGATTTTCCTAATATGCTTTTCCCTTATCTAATGTACTACACCAGTAATAAATAAAGTGAGACAAAGTGGCTACCTCTGTTTACTGAGACGAAGACCGGATGTATATGTAATAAGCACAACACTATTCACACAAGTAAATGTTGGTATAGCTTTCATTGATTCTTTGAGATTAAATACCATCACCCGAGATAGTTGTGGAAATAGTGAGAAGAATGAAGTCCCAATTGTAGTACTTGAATTATTGCTGACATTGTTTGATGAGGCGAGCGAGACGCAGGTTTGGAGCCAGGAGGAGACAGGATTTAAGTATAGGGGTTGCGAGAGACGACAACTAAGGAAGAAACTTCTATGTAGAACTAGTGCTTATTACTTCATGACTTATACACAAGCACAACTTACGATAAGTTCAACCAATGACTACAAATTTTCCATAAATTATTGCTCTGTTTTCACTACAAGCAATATTCTTCTTTAGGGAGAACTATGTTCTTACATAACGAAAATGAGCAATGGTACTCCATAAGACAAAATGCACATGTGTAGCTTTCACTGCTAGTGCAACTAGGTACTAGGTTACATCATTTTTAGCTCGCAACAAATAGAATACTACTTCATCTTGGTTGGTCACTAGGTATATGTCGGTGAGTGCAGGCACAGTAATTAACATAGCCTTCTGCCTGAGCAATCGGCAAAAAAAAACATTGGTCATAAATATATAAAAGTAATTAAGAGGCCACCAACCGTCGCTTGAGTTAATATGTGTTGTTTATATGTACCATCACATCTTCGTCGGGTTATAGACATAAAGCTTCATTTTGCATTACATTTCACGGCATGATGGCACAAGTGAGTATCAATCACAAACAAAATATTAAGATGAGATGAGACAAGAACCGATGAGATGGAAATACTAACAGGAGCGGGAGGCATCGGGAGCAATTGTGAAGCTTGGAATCTTTCCCACACTAGAAGAGGTCACACCAGTCGTGCTAGACTAGAGTTCGCAACAGTAAAGAGATTTCAGCTTATTTTGGTTCCATTTTTTTGGGATGTGGCCATATCATAAGTAATTAGGTCTTGTAACTGTGTGCATGACTCGGTTGTTCATGCTTCGCATGGTGTTAGTGCTCGTCACCTTCTTGTATCACCTCTTTTCTCATGAAAAACTCTTTGCTCTCTACAAAAACTCTCTCAAACCTCTGGCATCTACTATGTGCCTACAAATTTTCGGTCCTGACGTGCTGATGAAAACAGCTGCGGACGTGACTTCTTGGTGACATGGAATGAACTTGAATAATAGCAGGACGTGACTATTCGCTAATTAGGGATAATCCATGGTTTCCATCTAACCACCGGCTGTTGCTATCTGGGCAACGGACGTGACTATTCGCTAGCCGTTTCGGTCAAAGAGCTTTGCCGTGCATAACAAATGTGTAGCTTATCATCTCCTTGTATTTACATGAATTGGCCCAAGGCTAGTGTTGTTTGAGTACACATCATAGGATTGCACTACACCGCACTAAGCATAATCAGACAGAAAGAGGAGTGTCACTTCGCGAGGAGAAGAAAATAAATTTTACGGGAGCACCATGCACCGTACACCTCCTCTTCTTTCTCGTCATATTCTTATCCATGTCAGTTCGCATGGTAGAGAGCTTTGCTTTGCCATGCATAACAAATGTGTAGCTTATCTTCTCCTTGTATTTACATGAATTGGCCCAAGGCTAGCTTTGTTTGAGTACACATCATAAGATTGCACTACACTGCACTAAATTAACATAATCAGACAGAAGGAGGGGTGTCACTTCGTGGGGAGAAAAAAAAATTTAGGGGAGCACCATGCATGCTGACCATACACTTCCTCTTCTTTCACGTCATACTCTTATCCATGTCACTTCGCAGGGAGAAGAAAAGAAATTAGTACATGCAGCAGGTAGGTGCACGCTTGATCTTATTGCTGCCGATCGAGAACGTTAGTCTATTTGCTCTAGACGACAAACTACGATGGAAGACCCCTCTAGACATGCATAAGTATTTTTATTGGACGTGATGCTACAACAGAATCCTTGACTAATTGAACTTCTGCTAAAAATAGCAATCCGCTATCACTCCCGTATCCTCTGCCGACTCATGGAGCACCGCGAGCTTGTTCTTCAGCTTCTCTTTGTACACTGCTTTCTTCTTTTCCGGTTGCTCCTGCCATGTTAGGTAGTAACTGTAAGTGAATTGTTAAATAAATTCACTCAAAATTACAGGGTTAGATATAAATTGTGATAGCTCAACCTTTTTCAATTCGGCCTCCATCTCATATAGGACTGTGTTAGCCATTCTGTTGTGGCACTTGCACACTATAGGATACATGTCAATAGGACAAATGTACTCAACCTTATACAATAAGAAATTCCGTGAAAGTGACATCTATATTTACAGTAAGAAATTATTATGGGTTAAAATCCCGAAGTTGTAATCGTTCTTCCTCATTTGCAAAATGGAGAAATGAGAAGCATTTGCAGTTTTAGATTTTTACTAGCATGCACAGGCACGACGGCACGCCACGCCCATGGGCAAGCGTGTTTTTCTTTTAAGGAATACCTCTCTGTATTTTATTTCTCAGCCCATGGGAGAGCCCGTGTATAGCTTTGATGTGTTCCTCTGCGTGGGTGCTACCTCGGTCTGCCAGTTGATGATTATCGATCCATCCTGCTTCAACATGTCTGGCAGCTCATATTTGGCTCTTTATTCTCAAGTATGGTTAAGTAGAAATCATGAGTGGAGTATTGATAAAAAAGAGAAGAATGGATGTAAGAACACATGGGAGCGAGAGGCTTCAAGAGCACCCTTTCTGACTGTGCCATACTAAAGCAAGTTATCACCATTCATCTATTACAAACCATATGTTGTACCTTACTCTGCTTAGTGAGTCAGTCAATGCTTGTAATTTTTTTCACCTCCAAGCAATCTGTGCCTTTAAACGTGCGATGGTGGCCTGCATCAGGTCAAAAATTTCAGAGTCAAATGTTTGTGCAGGCTCAAATGTGAACTCACGCACTAAGTAGTGCTCCTTCTGTAACTCTGTAACTTAACATAAGTTGTTTTTCACACTGTCATGGACTCTAAGAACGTACTATGAAAAGTTACAGAGAGAGAATTACTTAGTGCCTGAGTTGAAAAGTTCTAGTTGTACGCTCTCACGCAGCGGAAAAGATATGGTTTATCCAAATTCCATCTATCAACAATGATACCTGAAGCCGCTTGATCTTATTGCCTGCTGCCAACCGAGGTCGTTAGTCTATTTGCTCTAGTCGACAAACTAAGACAAGACAACTGAAGCCGCTCTAGACAGGCATACGTATTGTTGCTGGACTTGATGCTACCACAGAATCCTCCACTAATTGAACTTCAGCTAGAAATAGTACTCCGCTATCGCTCTCTTATCCTCTGCCTGACTCGTGGAGCACCGCGTGATTGTTCTTCAGCTTCACTTTCTATGCTGCTTTCTTCTTTTCCGGTTGCTCCTGCCATGTTAGGTAGTAACAGTTAGTGAACTCTTAAATAAATTCACTCAAAATTACAGGGTTAGATATAACTTGTGATACCTTCAGTTCGGCCTCCATCTCACATAGGACTGCGTTAGCTTTTCTGTCGTAATAGCCCAAGTAAGACACAGCGGCAGTTGCATACTATAGGATACATGAGTATATGGTAAATGTACTCAACCATAAACAACT